>NC_056749.1:782147776-782177776 GCF_019279795.1 Protopterus annectens
AAAAAGGCACCAGGTTTGACATTAGGGAGTGTATCGACTCTATTATTTAGACAAATAAAAAGGCACTAGCTTTGACATAATTGAGTGTGATCGACTATTATTTAGACACATATAAAATGGACCAGGTTTGACATAATTGAGTGTGATAGACTCTATTATTTAGACACATATAAAAATGGCACCAGGTTTGACATAATTGAGTATGATCGACTCTATTATTTAGATACATATAAAATAGCACCAGGTTTGACATTATTGAGTGTGATAGACTATTATGTAGACACATATAAAATGTACCAGGTTTGACATAATTGAGTGTGATAGACTCTATTATTTAGACACATATAAACTCGGCACCAGGTTTGACATAATTGAGTGTGATAGACTCTATTATTTAGACACATATAAAAATGGCACCAGGTTTGACATAATTGAGTGTGATAGACTCTATTATTTAGACACATATAAAAACGGCACCAGGTTTGACATAATTGAGTGTGATAGACTATTATTTAGACACATATAAAAATGGCACCAGGTTTGACATAATTGAGTGTGATAGACTGTATCATTTAGACACATATAAAAACGGCACCAGGTTTGACATAATTGAGTATGATCGACTCTATTATTTAGACACATATAAAAACGGCACCAGGTTTGACATAATTGAGTGTGATAGACTTTATTATTTAGACACAAACAAAAGCAGGTTTCACCAGGTTTGAGTGTGATCGACTATTTAGACACAAAAACGGCACCAGGTTTGACATAATTGAGTGTGGTAGACTCTATTACTTAGACACATATATAAACGGCACCAGGTTTGACATAAATGAGTGTGATAGAGTCTATTATTTAGACACATATAAAAATGGCACCAGGTTTGACATAATTGAGTGTGATAGACAATATTATTTAGACACATACAAAAACGGCAACAGGTTTGACATAATTGAGTGTGATAGACTCTATTATTTAGACACATATAAAAACGGCACCAGGTTTGACATCGTTGAGTGTGATAGACTCTATTATTTAGACACATATAAAATGGCACCAGGTTTGACATAATTGAGTGTGATAGACTCTATTATTTAGACACATATAAAAACTGCACCAGGTTTGACATAATTGAGTGTCATAGACTCTATTATTTAGACACATATAAAAACGGCACCAGGTTTGACATAATTGAGTGTGATAGACTCTATTATTTAGACAAATATAAAAACAGCACCAGGTTTGAAGTAATTGAGTATGATCGACTCTATTATTTAGACACATATAAAAACGGCACCAGGTTTGACATAATTGAATATGATTGACTCTGTTATTTAGACACATATAGAAATGGCACCAGGTTTGACATCATTGAGTGTGATAGACTCTATTATTTAGACCCATACAAAAACGGCACCAGGTTTTACATAATTGAGTGTGGTAGACTCTATTACTTAGACACTCTTAAAAACCACACCAGGTTTGACATAAATGAGTGTGATAGACTCTATTATTTAGATACATTTAGAAATGGCTCTAGGTTTGACATAATTGAGTGTGATAGACTGTATCATTTGGACACATATAAAAATGGCACGAGGTTTGACATAATTGAGTATGATCGACTCTGTTATTTAGACACATATAAAAACGGCACCAGGTTTGACAAAATTGAGTGTGATAGACTTTATTATTTAGACACATACAAAAACGGCACCAGGTTTCACATAATTGAGTGTGATCGACTCTATTATTTAGACACATAAAAACGGCACCAGGTTTGACATAGTTGAGTGTGGTAGACTCTATTACTTAGACACTTATATAAACGGCACCAGGTTTGACATAAATGAGTGTGATAGTCTATTATTTAGACACATATAAAAATGGCACCAGGTTTGACATAATTGAGTGTGATAGACAATTTTATTTAGACACATACAAAAACAGCAACAGGTTTGAAATAATTGAGTGTGATAGACACTATTATTTAGACACATATAAAAACCGCACCAGGTTTGACATAGTTGAGTGTGATAGACTGTATTATTTAGACACATATAAAAACGGCACCATGTTTGACATAACTAAGTGTGATAGACTCTATTATTTAGATACATACATAAAAGGGAACCAGGTTGGACATAATTGAGTGTGATAGACTCTATTATTTAGACACATATAAAAATGGCACCAGGTTTGACATAATTGAGTGTGATAAACTCTATTATTTAGACACATATGAAAACTACACCAGGTTTGACATAATTGAGTGTGATAGACTCTATTATTTAGACACATATAAAAATGGCACCAGGTTTGACATAATTGAGTGTGATAGACTCTATTATTTAGACACATATAAAAACGGCACCAGGTTTGACATAATTGAATATGATTGACTCTGTTATTTAGACACATATAAAAATGGCACCAGGTTTGACATCATTGAGTGTGATAGACTCTATTATTTAGACACATATAAAAACTGCACCAGGTTTACATAATTGAGTGTGTTAGACTCTATTATTTAGACACATATAAACTCGGCACCAGGTTTGACATAACTGAGTGTATCAACTCTATTATTTAGCTACATCTAAAAAGGCACTAGCTTTGACATAATTGAGTGTGATCGACTCTATTATTTAGACCCATACAAAAACGGCACCAGGTTTTACATAATTGAGAGTGGTAGACTCTATTACTTAGACACTCTTAAAAACCACACCAGGTTTGACATAAATGAGTGTGATAGACTCTATTATTTAGATACATTTAGAAATGGCTCCAGGTTTGACATAACTGAGTGTGATAGACTGTATCATTTGGACACATATAAAAACGGCACGAGGTTTGACATAATTGAGTATGATCGACTCTGTTATTTAGACACATATAAAAACGGCACCGGGTTTGACAAAATTGAGTGTGATAGACTTTATTATTTAGACACATACAAAAACGGCACCAGGTTTCACATAATTGAGTGTGATCGACTATTTAGACACAAAAACGGCACCAGGTTTGACATAGTTGAGTGTGGTAGACTCTATTACTTAGACACTTATATAAACGGCACCAGGTTTGACATAAATGAGTGTGATAGAGTCTATTATTTAGACACATATAAAAATGGCACCAGGTTTGACATAATTGAGTGTGATAGACAATTTTATTTAGACACATACAAAAACAGCAACAGGTTTGAAATAATTGAGTGTGATAGACACTATTATTTAGACACATATAAAAACTGCACCAGGTTTGACATAGTTGAGTGTGATAGACTGTATTATTTAGACTCATATAAAAACGGCACCATGTTTGACATAACTAAGTGTGATAGACTCTATTATTTAGATACATACATAAAAGGGCACCTGGTTGGACATAATTGAGTGTGATAGACTCTATTATTTAGACACATATAAAAATGGCACCAGGTTTGACATAATTGAGTGTGATAAACTCTATTATTTAGACACATATGAAAACTACACCAGGTTTGACATAATTGAGTGTCATAGACTCTATTATTTAGACACATATAAAAACGGCACCAGGTTTGACATAATTGAGTGTGATAGACTCTATTATTTAGACAAATATAAAAACAGCACCAGGTTTGAAGTAATTGAGTATGATCGACTCTATTATTTAGACACATATAAAAACGGCACCAGGTTTGACATAATTGAATATGATTGACTCTGTTATTTAGACACATATAAAAATGGCACCAGGTTTGACATCGTTGAGTGTGATAGACTCTATTATTTAGACACATATAAAAACTGCACCAGGTTTACATAATTGAGTGTGTTAGACTCTGTTATTTAGACACATATAAACTCGGCACCAGGTTTGACATAACTGAGTGTATCAACTCTATTATTTAGCTGCATCTAAAAAGGCACTAGCTTTGACATTGAGTGTGATCGACTCTATTATTTAGACACATACAAAAACGGCACCAGGTTTGACATAATTGAGTGTGGTAGACTCTATTACTTAGACACATGTAAAAACCACACCAGGTTTGACATAAATGAGTGTGATAGACTCTATTATTTAGATACATTTAGAAATGGCACCAGGTTTGACATAATTGAATGTGATAGACTGTATCATTTGGACACATATAAAAATGGCACCAGGTTTGACATAATTGAGTATGATCGACTCTGTTATTTAGACACATATAAAAACGGCACCAGCTTTGACATAGTTGAGTGAGATAAACTCTATTATTTAGACATATATAAAAACTACACCAGGTTTGACATAACTGAGTGTGATAGAATCTATTATTTAGACAGATATAAAAACGGCACCAGGTTTGACATAACTGAGTGTGATAGACTCTATTATTTAGACACATATAAAAACGGCACCAGGTTTGACATAATTGAGTGTGATAGACTCTATTATTTAGACACATATAAAAATGTCACCAGGTTTGACATAATTGAATGTGATAGACTCTATTATTTAGACACATATAAAAATGGCACCAGATTTGACAGAATTGAGTGTGATAATAGACTCTATTATTTAGACACATATAAACTCGGCACCAGGTTTGACATAATTGAGTGTATCGACTCTATTATTTAGACACATCTAAAAAGGCACTAGCTTTGACATAATTGAGTGTGATCGACTCTATTATTTAGACACATAAAAAACGGCACCAGGTTTGACATAATTGAGTGTGGTAGACTCTATTACTTAGACACATGTAAAAACGGCACCAGGTTTGACATAAATGAGTGTGACAGAGTCTATTATTTAGACACATATAAAAATGGCACCAGATTTGACATAATTGAATATAATTGACTCTGTTATTTAGACACATATAAACAGGGCAACAGGTTTGACATAACTGAGTATGATCAACTCTATTATTTAGACACATATAAAATGGCACCAGGTTTGACATAATTGAGTGTGATAGACTCTATTATTTAGACACATAGAAAAACAGCACCAGGTTTGACATAACTGAGTGTGATAGACTCTGTTACTTAGACACATATAAAAACGGCACCAGGTTTGACATAATTGAGTGTGACAGACTCTATTATTTAGAAACATACCAAATCGGCACCAGGTTTGACATAATTGTGTGTGATAGACTCTATTATTTAGACAACTATAAAAATGGCACAAGGTTTGACATAATTGAATATGATTGACTCTATTATTTAGACACATATTAAAATGGCACCAGGTTTGACATAATTGAGAATGATCGACACTACTATGTAGACACATATTAAAACTGCAGCAGGTTTGACATAATTTAGTATGATCGACTCTATTATTTACACACATATAAAAACGGCACCAGGTTTGACATAATTGAGTGTGACAGACTGTATTATGTAGACCCAAATAAAATGGTACCCGGTTTGACATAACTGAGTGTGGTAGACTCTGTTATTTAGATACATATAAAAATGGCACCAGATTTGACATTGTGGAGTGTGATAGACTCTATTATTCAGACACATATAAAAACGGCACCAGGTTTGACAGAATTGAGTGTGATAGACTCTATTATTTAGACACATATAAAACAGCACCAGGTTTGACATAATTGAGTATGATCAACTCTCTTATTTATACACATATAAAAACAGCACCAGATTTGACATAATTGAGTATGATTGACTCTATTATTTAAACACATGAAAACGGCACTAGGTTTGACATAGTTGAGTATGATCGACTCTATTATTTAGACACATATAAAAACGGCACCAGCTTTGACATAATTGAGTGTGATAGACTATTATTTAGACACATATAAAAATGGCACCAGATTGGACATAATTGAGTGTGATTGACTCTTTTATTTAGACACTTATAAAAAACGGCACTAGGTGTGACATAATTCAGTGTTATAGACTCTATTATTTAGACACATATAAAAATGGCACCAGGTTTGACATAACTGAGTGTGATAAACTCTATTATTTAGACACATAGGTTCATAGGTTCATAGGTTCATAGGTTCATACTAGGCTATCTGCCCAAGGGCATTTATAAGCCTAGCCCATAGTTATGTGGCTTTCGCCACCCCTTTAGTTTGAATAAAAACTATGCCTATCATTTTTCTGTGCCTCTGTCAAGCAGTGACACTGAAGTAATCCCTGGGGTATATCTGCGATCTCCCATCCATTGGTCAAGATTCCTCTTGAACAAGGCCAGCGAGGTGCTCTGCCTCACATGTACCGGGATTTTGTTCCACAGCATAGGGAGTCTCTGGGTGGTGAATCTGTCCCTCCAGCACGTTCTATTTATAACCGTGTCAAGGTTTAAGTCTCCCGCCCTTGTGGTTCTGAGGGATCTAGATTTTTTGAGGTGAAGCATATTCATCCAATCTGGGTTTGACATGGCCTTATATGTCAGGCACAGGTCACCTCTGAGCAAGCGGTATGAGACTGAATAGAGCTGGAGTTCTTTCAGTCGGGCAGCATAAGACATATTTTTGAGACCCTTTATCCTTTTGGTGAGGAACTTTTGGGGCCTTTCAAGCTGCAGCAGGTGTCTGGTCAGATACATTCCGAACGGGGCATTGTACTCAATCATAGGTCTAATGAGTGATGAGTACAGGGGGACAATGACCTCCCTTGATCTAGATGTGAATCCCTTCATGATCAGGTGGGCGATATAGAAGGTTTTCCTAACTACTTTAGCAACATATAAAAACTACACTAGGTTTGACATAATTGAGTGTGATAGACTCTATTATTTAGACACATATAAAAACGGCACCAGGTTTGACATAATTGAGTGTGATAGACGCTATTATTTAGACACATACAAAAATGGCATCAGGTTTGACATAATTGAGTGTGATAGAGTCTATTATTTAGACACATATAAAAATGGCACCAGGTTTGACATAATTGAGTGTGATAGACAATATTATTTAGACACATACAAAAACGGCAACAGGTTTGACATAATTGAGTGTGATAGACTCTATTATTTAGACACATAAAAACGGCAAAAGGTTTGACATAACTGAGTGTGATAGACTCTATTATTTAGACACATAAAAAAACGGCACCAGGTGTGACATAATTGAGTGTGATAGACTCTATTATTTAGACACATATAAAAACAGCACCAGGTTTGACATAATTGAGTATGATCGACTCTATTATTTAGACACATATAAAAACGGCACCAGGTTTGACATAATTGAATATGATTGACTCTGTTATTTAGACACATATAAAAATGGCACCAGGTTTGACATAATTGAGTGTGACAGACTCTTGTTATTTAGACACATATAAAAACTGCACCAGGTTTACATAACTGAGTGTGATAGACTCTATTATTTAGACACATATAAACTCGGCACCAGGTTTCAAATAATTGAGTGTATCGACTCTATTATTTAGACACATCTAAAAAGGCACTAGCTTTGACATAATTGAGTGTGATCGACTCTATTATTTAGACCCATACAAAAACGGCACCAGGTTTTACATAATTGAGTGTGGTAGACTCTATTACTTAGACACTCTTAAAAACCACACCAGGTTTGACATAAATGAGTGTGATAGACTCTATTATTTAGATACATTTAGAAATGGCTCCAGGTTTGACATAATTGAGTGTGATAGACTGTATCATTTGGACACATATAAAAACAGCACCAGGTTTGACATAATTGAGTATGATCGACTCTGTTATTTAGACACATACAAAAATGGCAGCAGGTTTGACATAATTGAGTCTCATAGTCTATTATTTAGTCACATATAAAAACGGTACCAGGTTTGACATAATTGAGTGTGTTAGACTCTATTTGTTAGACACATATAAAAATGGCACCAGGTTTGACAAAATTGAGTGTGATAGACTTTATTATTTAGACACATACAAAAACGGCACCAGGTTTCACATAATTGAGTGTGATCGACTCTATTATTTAGACACATAAAAATGGCACCAGGTTTGACATAGTTGAGTGTGATAGACTGTATTATTTAGACACATATAAAAACTACACCAGGTTTGACATAATTGAGTGTGATAGACTATTTTAGACACATATAAAAACGGCACCATGTTTGACATAACTGAGTGTGATAGACTCTATTATTTAGACTCATATAAAACCGGCACCAGATTTGACATAGTTGAGTGTGAGAGACTCTATTATTTAGACACATATAAAAACGGCACCAGGTTTGACATAATTGAGCGTGATACACTCTATTTTTTAGACACATATAAAATGGCAGCAGGTTTGACATAATTGAGTGTGATAGAGTCTATTATTTAGACACATATAAAAACGGCACCAGGTTTGACAAAATTGAGTGTGATAGTCTTTATTATTTAGACACATACAAAATGGCACAGGGTTTTACATAATTGAGTTTGGTAGACTCTATTATTTATACACATATAAAAATGACACCAGGTTTGACATAATTGAGTGTGATAGACTCTATTATTTAGACACATATAAAAACTGCACCAGGTTTACATAATTGAGTGTGATAGACTCTATTATTTAGATACATACAAAATGGCACAGGGTTTTACATAATTGAGTTTGGTAGACTCTATTATTTATACACATATAAAAATGACACCAGGTTTGACATAATTGAGTGTGATAGACTCTATTATTTAGACACATATAAAAACTGCACCAGGTTTACATAATTGAGTGTGATCCACTATTATTTAGACACATATAAAAACGGCACCAGGTTTGACATAATTAAGTGTGATAGACTCTATTATATAGACACATATGATGAAGGAAAAGATAGTCAGATACAATTTGATGCATCTCAGAGATGTTATGACATTCAAACATGGCATAAAATGCTTGGTTACTGTAATTTCGAAGATGTGTCAAAATTAGAAAAAGTGTTACAAGTAATGAAAATTAAAGGTAATGTTGAGAAATCTAACCTAGGTTGTGAAACCTGTATGGAAGGGAAATTTGTACAGAGCAGAAACAGAGAACCAGATACAAGAGCAAAAGTTGTGTTTGAACTAGTCCATACTGATTTGGCAGGCCCAATTGAGCCAGTAGCAAAAGATGGCTTTACGTACACTTTATCATTTACTAATGATTACTCTGGTGTAATATTATTCTACTTTCTGAAAGCCAAGAGTGATACAGTCAAGTTGACTGAAAAGTTTATTGCAGATTCAGCTCCTTATGGGAAGGTAAAGTGTGTCAGATGAGATAATGGCACTGAGTTCATGTCGAAAGACTTTCAGTCACTACTGAGTAAAAATGTTTTAAGACATGAAACGTACGCACCTTACTCACCCTATCAGAATGGGATGGCTGACATAAATTGGAGAACACTGTTCGAAATGGAAAAATGTATGTTGCTAGAGAGTGATTTACCTAAAGAGTTGTGGACAAATGCTGTAATGACTGCTGCTTTTATTTACAACAGATGTTATAACAGGTGTGTGGGGCAGAACCCATTCTTTATACTAACAGGAAAGAAACCTGATCTTTCAAGGATGAGAGAATTTGGATCAGTGTGTTATGCATACAGACAAGATAAAAAGAAGTTAGACCCAAGATGTGATAAGGGGATCTTTGTCAGATATGATAAAAGTAGCCCATCATATCTGGTCTATTATCCTGACACAGGAAGGGTCCTTAGACACAGGTTAGTCAAGTTCTTTACTAAGAATGTAGCTGAATGTCAGATTCAGACAGACCCAGAAGTGATAGATGAAGATCTTAACACTAGAAGAAATGTGCATGTTAAGTCAAAATCAAAAGCAGACAGCCAAGACACAAAAGTAAGGTAAGAAGAGGAAAGGCAGGATACACACTACTCTAAAAGAAAGGGAAAACCACCTGCATACTTGAAGGACTATGAGTGTAAAGTTGAAAATGATGATTATGTGACAGTTAATGTTGACTATTGTTACCGATTAATATGCAACACACTGCAGAGCTTTAAAGAAGCCGTGACTTTGTTAACTCGGAAAAGTGGGTCAAAGCCATGAAGGAGGAACTTAAGTCTTTAAAGGAAAATAACACATTTACACTCACCACACTACCGGAAGATAAAAATGCAGTGGGGGGTAGGTGGGTTTTCATGGTAAAAGACAATGCAGATAATACTGAGACTTACAAAGCACGATATTTAGCTAAAGGCTACAGTCAAGTCGTTGGTATAGATTATAACAAGACATTTGCACCAACTGTGAGTATGACATCTGTACGAAGCCTAATGCAGATGGCAGCTCAGTACGATGTAGAATTGCACCAGATGGATGTACAAACGGCTTATTTACATGTTCCTATTGACTGTGAGGTGTATATGGAGCAACCTGAAGGTTTTGAAAAGAAATCAAATAATGATGAAAAATTGGTTTGTAAACTGAATAAGTCATTATGCGGATTGAAACAATCAGGGTGTAATTGGAACAAAATGTTGCATGATAACTGAATAAGTCATTATGCGGATTGAAACAATCAGGGTGTAATTGGAACAAAATGTTGCATGATAACTGAATAAGTCATTATACGGACTGAAACGGTCTGGGTGTAACTGGAACAAAATGTTGCATGATAACTGAATAAGTCATTATACGGACTGAAACGGTCTGGGTGTAACTGGAACAAAATGTTGCATGATAACTGAATAAGTCATTATACGGATTGAAACAATCAGGGTGTAACTGGAACAAAATGTTGCATGATAACTGAATAAGTCATTATACGGATTGAAACAATCAGGGCGTAACTGGAACAAAATGTTGCATGATAACTGAATAAGTCATTATACGGACTGAAACGGTCTGGGTGTAACTGGAACAAAATGTTGCATGATAACTGAATAAGTCATTATATGGACTGAAACGGTCTGGGTGTAACTGGAACAAAATGTTGCATGATAACTGAATAAGTCATTATACGGACTGAAACGGTCTGGGTGTAACTGGAACAAAATGTTGCATGATAACTGAATAAGTCATTATACGGACTGAAACAGTCTGGGTGTTACTGGAACAAAATGTTGCATGATAACTGAATAAGTCATTATACGGACTGGGTGTAACTGGAACAAAATGTTGCATGATTATCTCTGTGAAAATAGTTTTATCCAAAACCTTGCAGACCACTGTGTATACACTAGACAAGCTGAAAATGAGAAAACTGTTCTAATTATATGGGTTGACGATCTCATTATAGTAGCTAGCCACAATGAATCACTAAACGATGTAAAGGAAATGCTCAAGGCTAAATTTAAAATGAAAGATCTGGGAAAGCTAAGACATTTTGTAGGCATTGATTTTACCCAGAATAGTGATGAAGTGAGGATGAACCAAAAGAGGTACATTACGAAAATTCTTGAGAAATTTGGTATGTCTAATTGCAACGTAAGAAGTACCTCTTCCGAACAAAAAACAAACTGTGAATGTGACCGTGAATCTACAGATTCAAGAAAATATCATGAGCTTGTAGTTAGTTTGCTATATTTTATGACAAGCACAATACCTGATCTTAGCTGGATTGTAAGCAACCTTTCACAATATTTGTCACAACCGAGTGAATCTCATTTAAAACTAGCCAAACATGTGTTAAGATACTTGATAGGTACAGTGGACAGAGAGCTGTGTTACAAGAAAAGCGAAGGGAAACTTCAGCTTATAGCATACAGTGATGCAGATTGCGCAACAGATTACAATGATATACGTAGTACAACAGGTTATTGCTTTAGCCTTAACAGAGATGGACTTATTATTTCATGGAAATCAAAGAAGCAACAAACAGTAGCTTTATCTACATGTGAGGCAGAGTACATGGCATTAGCAGCAACAACACAGGAGAGTGTGTACCTTGTGCAGCTGTCGAGTGGAATGGATGGAGAGTGTAAGTATGTGCCAGTAACAATATCTGAGGACAATCAAGGAGCAATCGCTTTGTCGAAGAATCCAGTAAGCCGACAGAGATGTAAACATGTTGATATTAAGTATCATTTTGTCAGGTCAGCACTTAATGATGACAAAATAAGCATTGAATATTGCCTGACAATGGACATGGTTGCAGATGTCTTTACTAAACCTACTACGAAATCGAAGATTGAGAAGTTCATGCATTACATATTTGGAATGTGAAGGAAAAGTTGTCCAAGAATGTGTTCTTAAAATGTATTTGTATACAGCGTAAGAGCAAGTGGGGGTGTTGGCTGATAATAATAAAGAGAGTGAACGATCGTATGTGTGCTCTTACACTGACGTTGTTGTTGTGGGGAGGTCAAGAGAGGTCATATGACCATGTGCTTTATAATAAAGGAAGAAGCGAGGGTTGTTCCCCTCTTCCATTTTTAACCAGATTGATTGCCTTCACGTGTGTTTATTTTCCTCTGTAAATGTACGTCTAACCCGACTTTCTTACCCTTAAAATGATACCATCAACACTTACCCTAAGTTGCTTTAATTAATATATTTTAAAATGCCTGCTTATCTTAAATGCCTTATGCTTGAACTATTATCCAAATAAACATTAAAAAGCATGAACAATTTTTGTTTTCAAACATAAATTCAAAAGGTCTTTCAACTATATGTTGCATTTATCATAAAGTTTGTTTACTAGGGCAAACATTTAATCTTTTGCCAGACATTTTTCAATGTATAAAAAATGTCTTACATTTGATACTCAACAACATATAGTCAATGCAAACATTACTATATTATTTGTCTAATATTATTTTTGCTATGTTCCCCTGTATGCATTTATAAATAAAGGCAAACAGCATAAACATGTGTGTACCCTTTAACACAAAGAACTCTATTAAAATTTCATACAACAAGGGAGACAAATGTCATAGAAAAAGGACAAACCCAAATTTTAATCACTTGAACCCAAAATCGTAACACAACTACCCTAGTCATACTAACTTATTTCCTCTAAAGATCACAAAAATATGAATTACCATTGCACATCTACACCTTATTACATACTACCTATATATTCTACTAAAATGTATTAAGCCTAACTAAATCAGACCAAAACATGAGATAAAAAACAGTCAGCTTAAAATCTAGTATTTTAAAGATATATCAGAACATTAGTAAATTTATATCAATTAGTTCTTAATCAGTTTTCCAGCTTATAAAAAATTCTCTGTCTAATAAAACTAAAATTAAAAACTATGCTATTAAAGTAAGACAGAATTCAGGTTTACATTAAAAATAAGAACTTACAATTCATTTTAACTTCAATGACTGCTTCTTCTTCTTATATATAATTGGGCATTTAAGATACTTAAAAATGGCATCTTATTTATAAATAAACTGATATGGTTAACATTTAAATGAAAAACAAGAGAATATCTCTTTAAATTAAGATAAAACTATAACATGGTGACTACAGCCTTTGACCTTATGTCTGATGTCATCACACAGCCGTCCTATTCACTCACATCAGTCCACACAGCTGACAAGGATTCTAATAGCCAAAAGTATTTAAAATAGAATGGGAAAAACAGTTTCCAGCTCACGACCATGGCAGGAAATTCAAAACCTAATCTGGTAAGTGCATTTACAATAATGATCTGTTACAGAACTCATGCCATTGCCTCTCAGCTTTGCTTCAGCTTGCAAACCACCGCAGCACCATGTCCAATAAAGTAAATGTCTACATTCAGTCAGCACCACAAACACAGCTACATTCACTCAACCAAGCATACCCCCAAGCTACCATTTCTACAAAGCCACCCCAAAAGCAATACAAGGAAGAAGTTCTCATCAGAATTCACTGCTCCAGCAACACACACAGATGGTAAACAAACCACACATATCAACATAGCTAAAATACCGTAAAGTCAAATAAACTGTTAGAGTCACTATATCCCCAACATCTTGTTAAATAATCTAACAGCATTTAATATTTACTTGCATTAAGAATGCTTAACATACATACAGAAAAGGCACATACTTCCACAGAACCTGACAAAAAGGCTGAAACTTACTGAAATAGATGTTTAAGTTTTGCCCATTTAAATTTAAATGCTTGAAAATTAAATCTAAGTAAATACTGATTATTACTTAAATTATTATAAAAATGTTAGAGAAAGAGAAGAAGATACAAGAAAAGGAAATTGTTTTAACTTAATTTAAGTATGTTTGTATTTATTTTCCTGGCTGCAGCAACAAAATAACGTATTGTTGCAAAGTGTGGAAAGTTGCCAGGCATAATGAGTATAATTTTATTTTATTTATTTATTTAGCATTTGTTGACCGGGAAAGTCTGACTAGGTTCCACAGATCCTGTTTTCAGCAGAGGCCCGGGGAGAAATGCTCCAGAAGCATGTCTTTAGAATGTGGGAGGAAACCGGAGTACCTGGAGGAAAAATTATAAGTATTAGAATTAGTATTCTAGAAATTAATTAGAATTAGTATTAGTAGAAATAGTATTAGTATTAGAAGTATAAGGTAATTAGACCATACAGATAAGTAGTATAAATATTTATTTGTCCTTTAATTTAATGTATTTTTTTTCTTGCCTGCAGTCTTCCATCCTTTCTTTTCAGCCTGTCTTTTCAATGAACCATTATTCCAATCCATAACTTCAGATTGTTCAAAAATGTTATTTGACTTCAAGAGAGATATAGCCAACTTTACAGTTTCAAAGATTTTTGCACCTTCTGTGAGAAAAACTTTTAGTCTTGCTGTGAATAATAAATGAACTTTAAACTGTTTCTTCTTCAGTTCTTTTATCAAGGGAAGAAACTTTTTTTTTCTGATATTATTGATGAAGAATAATCATTGTCAAATCTTATTGTACTCTCATTTAATTTGATTGGTGGATTTGTCCAAAAAAGTTTTTAAAAACAGTTCCTTGTTTTGGCAGGAAAAAAATCTTACTATTACTGATGTTGGAGTTGTTTGTACTTTATTTAATGTAGAAAGGGTTACCAGAGACCTATGACTTCCTTCTATTTGATAAGATAGAGACTCTGGTAATTTTAAAATACTAGGTAGCCAAGAAATAAGAAAATTAACCATGTTCTCACCCTCTATTTCTTCCTAGTAGTCCATAAATACATACATTGTTCCTTCTGGATCTATTTTCAAGATCATCTATTTTCTTAAGTAAAGAAGTATTCTGTTTTAATAGGAAATCAATGATTTGTTCTTCTTCAGAGACTCTTCCCTCTATATCATTTCATGCCTCTTCCATGCTGGAGATCTGAGTCTTTTGTTGCATTAATATCTTGTGTAATTGTTTCATTTGTTTTGTGGATTTTTTTCTTTACAATTTTCCAATTTTATATCCATTTTATCCAATTTATCGAAAGATCTTGTATACTGGTGAGAAGTGTCTGCAGTTCCTTGTTTAAAAAGTGATCCTGTATAGCAGTTTTGGAGTGATTCATTTTGAAGAAAAAAGACACAACTCTTTGCAGTTGAATAATGACAGGAATTGAAGAAATGGATAGAATGAATTTCCAATAAGTCTTCAAGAAGGATGTAAGGAAGGTAATCCTCAAAAAGAAATAACCACAACTTCAAAAACTTAATAATTCCTGTCAGAAATATGACTAAAATATCAGACCTGGATGGGCTTGCAAACTTATAAACCATATCACACTGAGCCAGTATTTAATAATGGCTTTATGACCTAAAACACTGGATTGAAGAATTTATGAATTTATGAGCATCTGATAAAATGAGATGTCAGGAGGCAGAAAAGAATAAGAGTCGAGGGAGAGAGAGAAAGATTCAGCACCAGCATGAGATAGGGAGATGATCATCCCATGCCAGGGGTACATGAGACATAGAAAGAGAAAGCCAATCCCCAGAAGGTCAGGTCAGTACAACACATTTTCTATAGTATGAAAAGGGGAATTGTTTTTAGCTTTTTACAGACATTTGAGAGGGTGTGTAATTAGCATCAAGATAAGCAAGGACAATGAGTAAGGTTTTTAACTTCTTGCTCACTGGTAAAGCACTTCATGTAGTTTATAAATTTAGTGATGTTGATTGCTTAAATGGTTTTAAAATTAAAGGATGTTTACTTGTATGTATTAACTTGTGAAATATGCAAGAAGAAGTTCAGAGATTATAGAAGAAATAAGATGACAGTGTGACTAAATCTACTAGAGAAAGCAGGACTTAGTTTCATAGCTGGGTGAGGAGATATAAGATCATAATATCGGAAATGCTTTCATATCATTTGATTGAGGAACAAATACTCAGTAGTTAGTTTGAGGACATGAGGATTTGGTTTGCACGCAAGGAGTGCAGCACTGCTGAGAAGATGGGGAGGGAGGAGGACTCTAGCTAGCTAAGGGATTTCTACTGCATAGAAGCATGGTACCGGGTACTGCACATGGGTGTAAAGGAACTGATGGGGACAGCCTTAATCACTGCAGCAGGTTTCACAGGAAAAAGAGTAAGTCATGGTTTCTTGTGCACACCCAACTTAAATGTTTCAGACCTAAATAAAAGGAGCATATATGATTTCATTGTCCATTGAGGCAAGGTGGAGAACAAAGAGCTCAGAAAGCAGCAAGAACTACAAGGTAGAACTACAGTGAGTTGTTTGGAGACAACAGCTGTATATAACTATAACAAAAATCTATATCCTATATTAAGAGGCGGGGAAAGGGTTTTTTGAAGAGGGAGATAGACTTGGATATAACCATTGTCAAGCCTGAAGTAGATAGGCAGACAGAAGTAATACTTGTCCGAGTAGTCCACCCATGAAGGGCCTAAGGATGAAAACCTTTTCAGGTACCTATCGCCAGAGTTTATCTGGATTGGGAAGGGGGCAGTGGAGCAAGAAGGAAGCTGTGTTTGAAGATATCCCAGCAGATATCCTAATAGAACATGAATCTGACAATGCAGTATCTTGTGGGAATGATGTTGCACACAGACAGACAGAGGCAAACACATGAGAAACACAATAGGGATAGACCTAGCTAGAATCCATAACTCTAGCTACAATTGATAAGGTGACAACCTCAGAGGAGGAGCTGTTCAGTAGCATTGAACCAGAATCTGTCCAAAGCTGGGATCAGGTATTAGGCTTCCCTTGGAAGGAGGTGCTTCAAGGGTAGAAGTAGATGCAGTACTCCTGTAGAATTTGAGGCAGCAATTGCAGAAGGTACTAGTCTTCCTTTGAAATGGGAGCTTGGGTGAGTCATGAAGAAGGAATTAAAGCAAATTCGGCTCTCACTTCCTACTTTACAGGACTTGAGGGAGGTAGCAAAGGATAATCTTAATGTTTAATTGCAGGGGGGGGGTGTCCATACACTGGGATATCGGGTTTTTGTAACAACTCCTATAGAAGGGAAAAGGTAGAAGTAATACAACAGTTGGTAGTACCCAAGGCCTATGGACAGACACTTCTGTCTATAGCTCACAGTATTCATTTTTCCAGCCATGACAGCATAAGACCTATGTAAAACAGCTTAAGCAGAATTTTGTTTTGGTCAGGAATTGCAAAGGATGTAATAGAGTACTGCAGAAGTTGTTAGCAATGGCAAGAAGTTGACAAGTCTAGAAGCAAAGCTAAGGCTACCTTGGTGACTGCGCCTATTATTAAGGAAGCAGTTCTGAGGATAGATGTAGAATAGTGTATGTTACACCTATAGAAGCATTTCCAGGGACAGCACATGCATATAAATAGCGAGCATGTGGTAGCTTCAGTGCCATTTTGAGAGTGCAGCCAGAGGGTGAACATGTATGAGCGTGATAGCCAGTCTGTTTATGTTTATCTAAGTTAAATTTCTTAAGCCTCAGTTCTGTTTGTACATAATAACACTGAGTGAACAGAAGCCACAGATGTTCATCTGTATTATCATGACCAGACGAGCGACATGGTGTCAGAACCAGGATTCCAGAGACTGCTTTCCGAGCTATGTGGTGCAGAGTTAACACTGAAGGTAAACTAAGTGAACCAAATACAAAAATGGGCTAGAAACAAACTAAAGGTAATGAAAACTTACACAAAAAATGTTATTTTATTAAAAAGGTAAAACAGAGCATTGCAAGGGCACAGAAAGCATTATTAAGCAAAGGAGAGGCACAGAAAGTTTATTAATTAAACAAAATGTTTGAAATTAAGATATTTGATAAAATGATTATCATAAAAGCACATAAGACCTCAGAATTGCAAAATGAGCATGTTTAAAACAAAATGAGAATGTTTAGAGTAAAACAAGCACAAGAAAAGTATAATGGGGATGAAAAAAAGATTAAATGAGCAAAACAAATACAATGAAGAGCAAAAGGGCACATTAAGCATAAATAAAGCAGGGCAACTGCATGTTTTTTTGGCATATTACTGTGTTTTGGCATAAACTACTATTTTGCATTGATTGCAGCTATGTAGGGCATAACTAGAGTTATTTGAAGTATCCCAAAGTGTGTAAAAGTACTTGCAGTTATTACTGTGCATTTATTCTGAAGAGTTTATTTGTGTGCAAAGTGCAACTATTTCATATAGTGTAGTCAAAACACAGCCATTTTGAAAACTTTTGTGTGTTGGGTATGTCTATTCACAGAGTGCCACCATTACAGAGTGTTTCTTTAACTGTACAGTTATTTAGCAAAGTACAGCCATTTTGGGAAAGTTTCAGTGTGATGTGTACTGTTTATTCACAAAGTGCGCTTACTTTGAAAGTTTTTTTTACTCTGAGCTTCTTCTGCCCAGTTTATTCACACAGTGCAGTTATTTTGAAATGTTTCTTACACTGATTAGAGGTAATGTCTTACGGTGCATTCTATTCCCAGTTTATTCACACGGTGCAGTTATTTTGAAATGTTTCTTACACTGATTAGAGGTAATGTCTTACGGTGCATTCTATTCCCAGTTTATTCACACAGTGCAGTTATTTTGAAATGTTTCTTACACTGGTTAGAGGTAATGTCTTACTATTCTATTTCAAGAGTATTCTTGTGCCCAAGAGATTTATTTTGCAAAGTTCAGTTATTCAGAGGCTTGTTGTGTTATTGGGCATAGTTGCAAGTACTGGCATAAATTTCTGGCATATGTATATGTGTGTGCGTTTGTGCATACTTGCAAAAGCCTTTACTGGTATGTGCTAATATGGCAGAGGCATTTCACAGACCAGGTTCACTTGTATTTGATCAGAATATTGCAGAGAACTGGAGAATATTTGAGCAAGAGTACAATATTTTTATACAAGCAGCTTATTTTGACAAAGATGCACACACCAGAGCATTAATTTTCTAAACCTAGGTGGGTCAGAGGCCATTGAACAAGAGTGTTCATTTGTGTATGCACCAGCAGTATATGAAGGAGAAGGGGGAAATCATCATATTGTTGTACAGGCTGAATCAAGGGAAGACCCTGAGTGTTTGAAATGCAAATTCAGGGAAATGTGCAACCCCCAGACAAATATTACATTAGAAAGGTATTTGTTTTACACAAGAGATCAAAAGCCAGGAGAAACTTTTGCAGCTGATATTACTGACCTAAGAAACAAAGCTAAAATGCATAGGTTTGATGATTTAAAAGATGAGTTGATAAAGGACAGGCTTGTGTGTGGAATTAATAGTGCTGCAGTGAGAAAGATTTTGCTTCATGATGGTGATTTAACACTGAGCAAAGCTACTGAGATTTGTCAAATCCATGAAGTTACAGAAAGGCACACACATATGCTTGCAAGGGATAAGAGCATGGTTTCAGTAGGCTCCACAGCAAATGTAGACAGCATGCAATACATGACTAGCAGAAGCAGGCCTAAGCACATGGCAGTTGTTACCCCGTGGGTGTGGCAGATAAAACTCGTAGTTTTCCAGCAAGTTCAAAGACTAGTTCAGTAAAAAGGACATGCTCAATACAGTACAAGGGTGAGTCAGCAAAACCCAAATCAAACTTTATTGTTAACTGTCACAACTGTGATGTCAATCATGAGTCTAAAAGAGAAAAGTGCTTAGCATTTGGTCAGCAATGGCACAAGTGAAAAAACTGAACCATTTTCAAAAGTTTTGCAAATCAAGTAAACCTCATACAGTTATTTAAAAGGGTCATTTAAAAAAGCAAGTTGATCATATAAAGAGCTGCAACCCTACTTTCTACGTAGATGGTGTATTAGTAATTGTTGAAAAGATTGATGCAGTAGATTTGCTGGCAAAGCTTGAAGTGTTTGTACTGTCCAGATAAATGGTAAAACCACCAAACTCAATGTAGACACTGGTTCAAAGTGTAATGTTATGTCAGCAGACACATTTGCTAAGGTGAGAGCTGGTGAGCAACTTAATGTGGCCAGTTGGGCGAAACTTGTTACTTAGTTAAATTCCACTGGCTCTACCCCTGCACTAATCCAGATTAAATCTCCATAGACACCCTGTCAATTATACTCTCTTAACTAATGCCTATTTGTGCCAATATCTGTAGAATACTACATAATATTTAACTACTTAGAAAAATGCTATATTGCAAAATGTATATTCCATAGGGCTGCTTTAAATATGCTATGCTTATTACTGTTATTGCTTGTATCTGTGATTTGGAGCTTTTCTCCTCAGGCCTCCACTGAAAATGGACATGTATCCAGTCGGTAAACAAATGTAAAATAAAATAAATAAATAAAATTATGGAGGTGAAGAAATTCAAACCGAAGGCTCAGTAGTGTTTTCATGTTATTTGGCTAGAAACTGTTACGGCTTATTATTCTACGTAGTCCGAAGACCTGTGCAGTCATTGTTGGGTCTCAGAGACAGTTTGAGAATGAATCTGCTTTCCTTTACCAAAGAGGTTCATCACATAAGCACATGTCTCAGTTTCAATTTTACTGATGCTATTTTCTCAGAGTATGCTGATGTTTTCAATGACAAGTTAGGCAAACTTCCAGTTATGTATTCTTTGAGGTTAGACCTAGAAGTTAGTCTAGTGGTCAGAGTGCCAAGAAAGGTTTGGATAGACAGAATAAAGTCAAAACTCAACTAGATAGAATAGTGTAGCAAGGTGTAATTTGTCCAGTTACCAGACCTACTGAATGGGTGTTGTCCATGGTAGCAGCCCACAAAAAAGGCTCAGATAAAATCAGAATAGGCATTGATCCAAGAGATTTGAACAAAGCATTAAAGAGACTGCATCATCCTATGCGTACAGTTGAGGAAGTCACAGCCGTAATACTGAATGCCACTGTTTTTTCTGTCTTGGGTGCAAAAAGTTAATTTTAGCAAGTGATGCTTGATTGTAAATCTTCACTACTGACTACATCAATACCTCATTCCAAAGATATTGATTCCTCAGGATGCCATTTGGAATAAATTTTGCAAGTGAAGTCTTTCAGCATGCAGTGGAACAAATTTTTAAGTTATCCTTGTGCCATTATAGTAGATGATTTATTGGTCGAAGGCAATGGTGAAAAGAGCATGACAGAAACCTTAAGAACGTTCTAGATAGAGCATGTGAAGTGAACATCAAGCTCAATCTTCTGAAGTGCCAATTCAGACTACCAGAATTAGATATGTAGGTCATTTATTCATTTATTTTTATGTAACATTTGTTAACCAGGAAAGTTCAACTTGGAATGAGCCAATTTTCAGCAGAGGCCAGGGGAGAAACACTCCAGATGCATGTCATTGTAACGTGGGGAGAAACGCTCCAGATGCATGTCATTGTAATGTGGGGAGAAACGCTCCAGATGCATGTCATTGTAACGTGGGGAGAAACGCTCCAGATGCATGTCGTAACGTGGGGAGAAATGCTCCAGATGCATGTCGTAACATGGGGAGAAACACTCCAGATGCATGTCATTGTAATGTGGGGAGAAACGCTCCACATGCATGTCATTGTAACGTGGGGAGAAATGCTCCAGATGCATGTCATTGTAACGTGGGGAGAAACGCTCCAGATGCATGTCATTGTAACGTGGGGAGAAACGCTCCAGATGCATGTCATTGTAACATGGGGAGAAATTGCTCCAGATGCATGTCATTGTAACGTGGGGAGAAACGCTCCAGATGCATGTCATTGTAACGTGGGGAGAAACGCTCCAGATGCATGTCATTGTAACGTGGGGAGAAACGCTCCAGATGCATGTCATTGTAACGTGGGGAGAAATGCTCCAGATGCATGTCATTGTAACGTGGGGAGAAACACTCCAGATGCATGTCATTGTAACATGGGGAGAAACGCTCCAGATGCATGTCATTGTCACGTGGGGAGAAACGCTCCAGATGTATGTCATTGTAACGTGGGGAAGAATGCTCCAGATGCATGTCATTGTAACGTGGGGAGAAACGCTCCAGATGCATGTCATTGTAACGTGCGGAGAAACACTCCAGATGCATGTCATTGTAACGTGGGGAGAAACGATCCAGACGCATGTCATTGTAATGTGGGGAGAAATGCTCCAGATGCATGTCATTGTAACGTGGGGAGAAATGCTCCAGATACATGTCATTGTAACACGGGAGAAAACAAGAGCACCTGGAGAAAACTTACATGAACACAGGGAGGACATGCAGACTTCACACAAAAGGCACCCCAGCTGAGAATTGAACCAGAGGACCTCTTGCTGTGAGGCAACAACCTTAACCGCTGCACCACTGTGCCATCCACACTGCTAACTTTACTAGCACTGGCCTGCAACCAGACCCATCCAAGCAAGCAGCCATTCTTGAGATGGCAGGACCGGATAACGTTCAAGCTCTACAACATTTTTTTGGTATGGTCAACTATTTAAACAAGTTTATACCGGACTTCAATGAGTTGACAGCACCTTTGAGAGAGCTAATGTGCAAAAATGTTACATGGTCTTGGTAAGCAGAAAATTGCCTTCCCCAACTACATTAAGAGACTATAAACAAAGAAAACAAGCCAATAACTCTTTCCTGTGATGCTTTAAAATTTGGTCTTGTTGCAGTTATTCTTCAAGAAGACAGACTAGTTGCCTATGCATCTAGAACTCTTACCCAAACTAAAATGCAATATGCTCAAGTTGAGCAAGACCTTTTGGCAATGGTATTTGCATGTTCAAAGTTTCATGATTATATTTATGGTCGAGTTACTCAGATTGAAACTGATCACCAACCCCTACTCACTATTTTAAAGAAGCTTATGCATTCACCTCCAGAAAAAAATTACAAAGAATGATGCTCAGATTGCAAAAGTACAACTTCAAAATGGTCTATACAAAAGGCAGACTTCTTTAGCTGGCTGATACCTTATCCAGATCACCCAGAAATACAACCGAACAGCTTAATGCAGAGAATTTTGATTTTGATGTAATGGAAGTGCGCAATTTTTCTACTACAAGACTTGAGATGAGAGGTTATACAAAGACTGATCCAGTTTTGCAAAAGCACAACCACTTCATTAATGCTGGATTGTCATTGAAGCAATCTAGTGTACTGCCTGAAGTGAAACTTATTTTCCTTATAGAGATGAGATGTTGATGGAAGATGGCATTATCTTCAGAGATCCTAAAATTGTTGTTCCTGCTAGCTTACAATGTGAATACATCCAGATTTTGCATTATGGTCACCCAGGTTCTGAATCTGTGAAAAAAAGGGCAGGATGACTAGTATGTTGGCCTTCTTTAGCAAAAGATATTGATAAAGTACATTCTTCTTGTTCAGTATGCAATAGTACTAAACCACATTTGCAGAAAGAACCACTTCAGCTAAGTCAAGTTCCTGAACTACCTTGGTCAACAGTAGCCACTGATATATTTGAGTGGAACAATCAGCATTACTTAGGATTGGTAGACTCTTATTTAAACTGTTTTGAGATCAATTTACTACCTAATCTAATGTCCACTGCTGTTATCACCAAGTTGAAACATCATTTCATAGCCCATGGGAGTCCACAGAAGCTTATCCCTGACAATAGTACCCAATTTACCAGTCAGCTGTTTCAGAAATTTGCAAAAGAATGGGACTCTGTACATGTTACTAGTAATCCAGAATACCCACAATCAGATGGACTAGATAAACATTCATGTACAGAGTGCAAAGCAATTATTAGAGAACTCAAAGCATGAGAACACAGATATATTTTTGAATTTGCTTAATCTCAAAAACATACCTTGTGATGATATACTTGGTTTGCCTGTTCAGAGACTTCTATCTAGGCAAACCAGAACAACATTGCTTATCGGATTCCAGTTTGTTGAGGCCTAAAGCTAAGAACAACAAGACAATCAGAGCCCAACTATTCAGAAAGCGTTCTTTCCAGAAGTCCAACTATGATAAATCGAGCAGATTTCTCCATCCATTGACAGAAGGAGAGACAGCGAGGATACAAACGATGAAAGGTTTCAACTGGATTGGTCAAGTAACAGGTATATGTGCCAAGCAGAGATCCTACTTCATGGAATCTGAGGTTGTGGAGTACAGGAGAAATCAGAGACATCTTCTTCCTGTATCAGGATCAATATCACAGCATTGTTCCTGTGATACAGACTCTAGATCTCAGAGCAAGCCACACAATGTTCCTGTTGCAGAACATGTCTTAACTACTACTTCAATGTTCCTGTTGCAGTATGTGTCTTAACTCCTACTTCAATGTTCCTGTTGCAGAACGTGTCTTAACTCCTACTTCAATGTTCCCATTGCAGAACGTGTCTTAACTCCTACTTCAATGTTCCCATTGCAGAACATATCTTAACTCCTACTTCAATGTTCCCGTTGCAGAACGTGTCTTAACTCCTACTTCAATGTTCCCATTGCAGAACATGTCTTAACTCCTACTTCAATGTTCCCATTGCAGAACATGTCTTAACTCCTACTTCAATGTTCCCATTGCAGAATGTGTCTTAACTCCTACTTCAATGTTCCCGTTGCAGAACGTGTCTTAACTCCTACTTCAATGTTCCCGTTGCAGAACGTGTCTTAACTCCTACTTCAATGTTCCCGTTGCAGAACATGTCTTAACTCCTACTTCAATGTTCCCGTTGCAGAATGTGTCTTAACTCCTACTTCAATGTTCCCGTTGCAGAACGTGTCTTAACTCCTACTTCAATGTTCCCATTGCAGAACGTGTCTTAACTCCTACTTCAATGTTCCCGTTGCAGAATGTGTCTTAACTCCTACCTCAATGTTCCCGTTGCAGAACGTGTCTTAACTCCTACTTCAATGTCCCCGTTGTAGAACGTGTCTTAACTCCTACTTCAATGTCCCCGTTGTAGAACGTGTCTTAACTTCTACTTCAATGTTCCCATTGCAGAACATGTCTTAACTCCTACTTCAATGTTCCTGTTACAGAACATGTCTTAACTCCTACTTCAATGTTCCCGTTGCAGAATGTGTCTTAACTCCTACCTCAATGTTCCCGTTGCAGAACGTGTCTTAACTCCTACTTCAATGGCCCCGTTGCAGAACGTGTCTTAACTCCTACTTCAATGTTCCCATTGCAGAACATGTCTTAACTCCTACTTCAATGTTCCCGTTGCAGAATATGTCTTAACTCCTACTTCAATGTTCCCGTTGCAGAACGTGTCTTAACTCCTACTTCAATGTTCCCGTTGCAGAACGTGTCTTAACTCCTACTTCAATGTTCCTGTTGCAGAACATGTCTTAACTCCTACTTTCATTCCTGATGATGTTCCTGATGTCCTTGAAGTTGAACATTCAGCAGAGACAGTCCCAGTTGCTACACCTAGTTCTAATTTCTATGTCACACGATTTGGTCATATTTCTAGACCTAGTGTGAAATACACAGTAACCTGGACATAATTGTCTGCATGTATTTAGTTCTGTATAATTGCATGGCAAAGAATTGTTTTGTATCAATTGCATGATAATTAATGTTGTTAATAATGTATGACTCATTTCTCAAAGAGAGAGGATGTAGAATAGTGTGTGTGTTGTACCTTTAAGAAGCATTTCCAAGGACAGCAAATACATATAAATAACAAGCACGTGCGAGCTTCAGTGCAATTCCGAGAGTACAGCCAGAGGGTGAACGTGTATGAGTGTGATAGCTAGTTTGTTTATAAGTTTATCCAAGTTAAAGTTATTAAGCCTCAATTCTAATGTGTTTGCACATAACAAAACTGCTTGACCAGAAGCCACAGATGTTTGTCTGTTTTATCCTGACCAGACTAACAACAATAGCTATGGATATTGTGGAACTTCTGAGAAATCCACATTCCACAGGTAATAAATATATCATGGTAGTAGTACATATGCCACTGGATGCCTAGAAACAGTGGCTATGTCTTCCTTAGAAGCACAGAAGGTGAGAAATGTTTTGTTAGACATTTTTCTGCAGCATGGGTTTTCCTAAAGAAATATTAACAGGTAGAGGTGCCAACTTTTTGTCATACCTGCTGGAATGCTGGTTGTAGTATTTAAAGACTATATTCTTCCATCTACAGACAACTGACCTAATGACAATACTGAGAAAATTAGCATAACAGATAAGAGAGGAAGGGACTATTACTTGTTCCTTCTCCCCTTTGCATACAAGGAAGTGTCCCAGCAATTCTAAGTTGCTATATGATTACAGGGAGAGAGAGACAGTGAAAGAGAGAGAGAGTGAGAGAAACCATGTATTTGATTTGTAATGAGTGGAGACTGAAGATGATTCCAACATGAATTTTTTGTGGAATATGCCCTAAACTTTAGGATTAAGCTTTGACACCTTATGAGTGGTCCACAATATCCTGACACAGGCACGACAGCAGCAAAATCTGCTATGACAGGAAAGCAAGAACCAGAGTGTAATCTGGTGGCCAGCAGGTGGAAGTGCTTATTCCTTTTGGACACAGCAAGCTACAGACAGCCTGGGAGAGTCTTTCCAGTTTTGTAAAAGGGATGGGTGATGATAATTATATAAAAAAATTGCCAGGCAGGAGTCAGAAGTACAAACTCTACAATGTTAACATTATAAACCCCTAGCATGACAGCGAGGCCTTTGTCTGCATTATCTGTAGTGGGTTGCAGGAGGAACCATATAGTGGGAGATCTCCTCCTTGAGGATTATTCTAATATTTCAGTAGATGGAGGAGCCCTATCCCAGCAGTGACTTTTAGCCTGCTTAGAAAATACAAACAGTATTATAGGAATTTAGGAATATGTTTACTGCAAAGACAGGGTGTACCCACTTAGTGGAGCGACATGGGGACACAGAAACCCAACAGTCCATTAAACAACCCCACCTTAAAAGCTGCCTAAAAGTGACATTTTGTAAATGGGGTAACATAGGAGTCTAACATCCATGGGCCTCACCAGTGGCAACATCAGGTTCTGTGTGGACTACAGGAAACTAAATAGTCACACAGAGACAGATGCTAACCCCATGCCCAGTAGCATTAAAACCTCTGAGCAGCTGAGTGGAGCTAAGTTTCTAACTACTATTGACTTAATAAAGACTTATTGGCAAGTACCCTTGACACCTGCAGCTACTCCGGCTAGGGGGTGGTATGCATTTGAACCTCATTTAGGATGTACAAGTTTACAAAAATGCCCTCTGGAATGAAGAATTGCTCAGCAACTTTACAAAGAACTGGAGATGACATCAATCAGGAGAAGATTCTGCCATTGCTTACCTGTATAATATTGCCAACTACAGCTGGTCATGTGCATAACATCATCAACATGTCAGGGAGGTGTTGAATAGACTGAAAATGGCAGGATGCACTATTAAGGCTAGCAAGTGTCAGGTGGCTATGGCAGAGGTATCTTATCTCAGTCATACAGTGAGTGATGGAAAGGTTAGGCCAAAATCTGACAGTTAAAACTATTCAATCATGGCTGTCCCCTACTACAAAAAAAAAAAAAATGGGTGAGGGCGTTTGTAGGAACAGCCAGGTGATATAGGAAGTGTATTTTCTCATTACAATATGATAGTTAAGTCTTACAGGCCTTACCAGAAAAATAAACTAGACAAGGATGTTCAGACTCCAGCTAGAGAACTGTTATACCCCAGCTGGTTTTCCCTTGAGGGAAAGGAAATAATGTAATGTGATTATCCTTAGATTTGTGTGGGATTTGAATGATGAGCTGAGATGTGTACATTTTGGAACTGAAACCAGGGAAATGTCTAACTTAATCTTGGCCTTTGCTTTAGGCAATCTTAATACAGCCATGAAAGTTTGCTTTTAAATTCTGTCTTGTGTAGTTTCTATAAGTTAGAATAATTAAAACAAGCATTTCATCAGTAAGAAATGGTTAGGATATGTATTTAGTTGTAGATCAGATCTTTCTGCATACATTCTGTTTCTATAACTGACTGTTATTTTTATATTTTCTGTGCAGTCTGTTGAACTCTGCATGTTTAAACTCCACCACCACTGTCTTCATTGTTTTAAGTAGTTTTATTTATTTGCTAATGAGATCTTGAGTTTAAATTTGATTTATTTATGTATTATTGTTATTATTTACTGTCTCAGAAAGAAGGTTATTAATAGGGTCTATAATACTTAGTCAAAACTCAACTTCAGTGAATGGCTATTCATTGAACACAAATCACTGAATGGACGTTCAGCAAATGGTCACATCAGAAAACATTTTTCCAGGGAAGTGAGTTAATTGGCCAACATATGGAAAGCTGCCCTTTTCCCACTGCAGTAAGGGGATGTGCGGGGGTTGATATACTGTGGTGTGTGTGTCACTCAGTATGTTGTCCAACTAACTCACTTCCTTGGGAAACACTTTCGTGGATGCAAATGTTGAATGAATGGCCATTCACTGATTTATGTTTGATGAACGGCCATTTTCTGAAGTTGTTTTTTACGAAGTAATGCAGAACCTATTATTATATATGTATCACTGTAGTCTGACAAAGTTACACTATCCACCTCCAAGTAGCTAGATCATTTGAACATGCTACCGGTGAAATATTTTAATAATTTATTTTTAGCTAAAATCAAGAGTATTCAGGTAACTGTTTGCATGTATTCTGGCCATATTTGAAGTTGTGGTAATACTACAGTGCCAGTAACAAAACTGTGGGGGAATTCTGGTAGCCTTCCCTGAAATGGTGACTGGGAATTCCCTTGTTTCATACAGAGAGTGCTGAGGCTGGGGTCTGAGTCATTCTGTAAGTGATCGTGTGAAGTCCTAATCTAGTTGCAGATGGTGTAAGGTTCATAGGTTCATAGGTTGGTACTAGGCTATCAGCCCTAGGGCCTATACAAGCCTAGCCATAACAATTCCCTGGCTATTTCTTCCCACATTATTTACTTTCCTGGACCCCTGTCTAGCAGGGCGACTGACATGATCCCTGGGGTGAATTTCCTTTCTCCCATCCAATCATCAAGGTTCCTCTTGAAGAGGTCCAAAGAGGCACTCTGCTTGACATGTATGGGCAATCTATTCCAGAGTCTGGGGAGTCTCTGGGTCAGGAACCTATCCCTCCAGCATGTTTTGTTTATTGTGATGACAAGGTTTAGATCCCTGGAGTGTTTAGCTCTGAGGGATTGGGATTTCTTTAAGTGTAGCATGTCCAACAGCTCTGGGTTTGACATGGCCTTGTATGTTAAGCAGAGATCGCCTCTGAGTAGACGATATCGACAGAGTATAGCTGGAGTTTTTTAAGGCGGTCAGCGTAGGGCATCTGCTTTAGGCCTGTGATTCTTTTAGTGAGGTATTTCTGAGGCCTTTCCAGTTGTTGCAGATGTCTTGAGAGGTACATACCAAATGGGGCGTTGTATTCTATAATGGGTCTAATGAGGGATGAGTACAGTGGGACAATGACCTCCTTTTTCTGGATGAAAAGCCCTTCGGGATGAGGTGTGCCACATAGAAGGATTTCCTGACTGTTGTGGCGATGTGGTTATCGAAGGTGAGACCACTGTCCACATGTGTCCCTAAGTCTCTTATCACACTTTCTGTGTTTAGTGTACTGCCACCTATATGGTAATTCATGGATACATGTTTTTTCCCAAAGGGGATAACAATACATTTCTTGGCATTGAGCTTGAGCCCATGGCTCTGGCACCAAACATCTGTTTCTGTAAGGCCCTTTTGTAGAGTATCCACATCATTTGGGGATTCAGTAATGGCTCCCAGTTTGCAGTCATCTGCAAACTT
>NC_056749.1:782182776-782307776 GCF_019279795.1 Protopterus annectens
CAGTATGCATTCTTCATCCTGATTGTAAGGTGACGGTAAGGTAAATGTGCTTACAGTGCTACAGGGTACTTCTGCCAATTCGTTGCACAGTCTTTGTTCTAATAGTAGACATAACATCAGACTATGATATCTCCAACCATTGTACATCTTCATTGTCAACAATGTTAACTCGTTGGCTCAGTGCTTTAAATCTTTGTCTCACAGCTCCAGCTTTCTGAGTGCAAACCTAACCCCTGGCCACTATCTGTGCACAGTCTGCATACTCAACACGTCTGCATGGCTTTTCTCTGGATACTTAACTTTACTTCTACCTCCCCAAAATATGTTGCTGATTGGCTACTATAAATAGCCACATGTGATGCATTTGCTCTTGTCACTGTATCCCAGCTCATGCCGGAAAATAGGGTTCCAGTACAAAATCTCAAACACCTAAAAGCCAGTGAACCACAAGTCTGAAAACAAATGCCCAAAACAAACAAGGGTGAAAACTCAAGCCATAAGCCTTTTCATAGAGGGCATGTGCTCCCTGCTCCCCCAAGTCTAGGAGGCACGCCACTCACACCTCCCAAACTTATGTGCACCAACCTCACAATCAGAAAAAGAGGAAGGAGAGAAAAATCTCCAAAAACAAAGGAAGCACTGCTGCTGTACACACAAAAAAGAAATAAATACCACCACCAGTGATTTTCAGTGGCAATCATCAATGTTTTGATTTTAAAATTATTCTGACACCTGTTTGAAAAAGACAGACCTGCAGAGAAGCTCTAAGAAATGTTCTAGGAATCAGATTACCTACCCAATTTAGAAGTGAAACATATGACAATCCTCCTAATGTATGCTGAGCATGGGCTACAGATATTTAAAGATGAGAATAACTATATTGAGCATCCCCGTTCCTAATGGAACAGTGCAAGTGAGTTGGAGGCACCTCAAGTGGAGAGCTCATGTAAGTAAAAGTACAAAAATGGGATCTTATTTTCTGAAAATATTTTATATGTATATTTCAGAAGATTAGGTATTTATCAGTCTTTCGAAAACCTGATTATAATATTTGTCCAGCAGCTATATAATGCCTGGGGCATTTGTATATATAGTCATATAATTTTGCACAATTTCATGTAAGCTTCTCAACCTTACACCAAAATCAGGTCTCAGTATGTCAGAAACATCCAGACAGCCTTCTATTTAATTCATGATTAATTTTACGGATAGTTTCACTTTTTCTGTAAATCTATACTATTAGTTTCTTTTTATAACTCCACGCTAAAGCAATGGAATTTGCATATAACAATGAATAGCAATCTTAGTTTGTCTAGCGATTTGTCTTCAGTCTTTCAGTTCGTCAGTTATCTAAATGGCATCCTTGACTTTTTTAATTAATTTTAATCCAAACATTCAGTTGATCATGAAAAATGAGTCAAGAAAGAAAGGTAATTCAATACAGAAGGTCTGGCTCTTCACCACTGGCAACAGTAATCAAGGAGCCTCAATCTTCACCACTAGCACCAGTGGAGGACATTGGGAGGATGACAAGTACACACACAGTAAAGTGCAATTTCCCTTAAGAGCACACAGAGACAACAGTCAGTCCGAGGCTAGTTTCACCCCCTTTCTCCAGATCCCCAATAAGACTCCCCAGTGGCACATCTATAGAGTTGGGATCTCAGCTGAGTGGCCAAACCAAAACCTCCAGCACCCTCTCTGTCCAAACATTGCTTTGTGTCCCTGCCCAAGCAGCTGACATACACACACACACATGCACACCTGGGAAAGGCTGGCACAGGTTTACTAGCTATGCCCTCTTCTACCCAGACTATAAGGTTGTTATCACTGCCACCAGCCAGCTCCTTATCAGCTATTTTAAGTCCCCTTAACAAAGGGTGTCCGGTCTTACTGTGTAATGTTACTAAATGGTAGTTTGACCAAGAGCAAGGCTATTAGGAGTGGCCTACACTGTATCACCAAATAAATATGTAAGTACTCTCAGAGCTTAAATATGTCTAGGCAGACCAGCCATGGTAAAAGGTTTAAATATATTTAATAATAAATAATGAAAGAACAAGACAATACTAAATATACTTTTACAGTAACATCAAAGTTCAAACTCACAGGAAATATTTAAAACAACATTGCAAGAAAGTCTCAAATAAATAAAGAAAAACATCTAAATTAAGCTTTGCTATATTCCTGACTATATCTAAAAGAATTATGCTGTACCCTAGTACACTTAATTAGAGCAGTAAGGCAGATGTGGTGAATAGATCCAATAGCTGATGTCGTCAGGTCAAAGACAGAATACAGAATGCAGTCTCTCTCTCAGAGAGTTCTTAAATTAATATTTCAAATATTACTGCTGGAATAGCTTGCAGAATGACATAATTTCTTGCCATATGACTCTATCCAAGGTAAAACCCCCACTCCTGAAAGCTAGCAATATTTAGCATCTACCTGTAAAAATACATACACAAGGGCTTTTCCTCAGATCTTTGCAGATCTTGGAAGTCATAAAACGATAAAACACTTCCAAGACAATACAGAAAACTTCTCTAGTACAGACATTATGTCTTCTGCTGTACTGAAACTGAACAATAACATCTTTTTATTGCATGGCCATAAAGTAATTTCATTTCAGCTATTTTTCTGAAGTTAGCCTCTTGTGTCCCAATTGCCACTATTAACATATATACATTTAAACAGTTACAGTAGTGTATGTGCATTTCTGTTCTATTCCAGTAGGGTACACTGTGGATACATTTCAGGCTGCACTATGTAAAATACCTCTTCAGCACACGTCTAAACAAACCATCTTATATGACTTACAGCTCTAATACATTTGTAACATAAACATCTTATATGAATCATGTTGATATTCACAAATGGCATATAGTTATTTACAGAATTCCAGAAAGCTGTGCTGGCAATATCTCCCTTTGTCAAAGAGGGGAAGAGGAGGAAGGAAACAGTAGCAAAGAGCTGTCATATTCACCATTAAAAATAAAACTTGTCTAGCATGATTGAGAAGTATCTACTGCAGGTACAACTCATAGTGCAATGTGTCCCAAGGGTCAGTGTCAATAAACAATGTAAACATTTTCAGATGACTTAAGTGCTAATTCATAAACTTGCTCATGCAATGAACAAAACTTGCCATGAAGGAGGAGACCTTGCACTCGCAGCTAGTAGTATCACGAGAAAATTTCACAAGTGGAAAGGAAGCACATGCCACAGCATTCGCAAATGCATTAAAATAGAACAAGATGAAAAAAACAAGTGTATTACATTAAAGGGACTACTACAATAATTAAGTCTGGTTTTTGACCATACAAATGGGTGTAGATGGGTGTATGGGACAGTAGGAATAGGTTAAACAGAGGAGACCACACAAGGGAAACAAATAATTTAAGGTTGGGAGTGGGGAGATAGTGGGGGGCAGGCTTGGGACATGTGCTCATATTTTTACTTTTTGAAGAAACGAATCTGGGGAAGGATGTAACGAAAGGTGAAGTTATGGTAAGAGGCTGGTAGTCGGATACAGGAACAAAAGTATAAGCTTAAAGCATAGACAGACTAATAGGAGAGGTCCTGACACACTCTGGGATGGGAACAGTGGAATAACAGACACACAGGAAAAGGGAGGACATGAGTGGTGGTTAGTATTGCATAACAAAGGAGGGAAGACTTGGGCAGAGGTTAGTGTGTTCAGTGCCTTCAGTATCACAGGTCAGACAACACCCTGATCACCATCCCACAGACCACTCCTGATAAGGGAGGAAAAGGGTAATGTGGCTTACAACAGTTACATAAGGGAGGAAAGTGTAACAAAATGATGACACAACAGTTACATAAGGGACTAATAAGGTAACAACACTTACAACAGTTACATAAGGGAGGAAAGTGTAACAAAATTATTACACAACAGTTACATAAGGGACTAATAAGGTAACAAGACTTAAAACAGTTATTCAAGGGAGGAAAGTGTAACAAAATGATTACACAACAGTTACATAAGGGACTAATAAGGTAACAACACTTACAACAGTTACATAAGGGAGGAAAGTGTAACAAAATGATCACACAACAGTTACATAAGGGACTAATAAGGTAACAACACTTACAACAGTTACTCAAGGGAGGAAAGTGTAACAAAATGATCACACAACAGTTACAGAAGGGAGGAAAAGGGTAACAAGACTTACAGCAGTTATATAAAGAAGGAAAGTGTGACAAGATAATTACCAATAGTTTACATATTGGAGGAAAATGTAACAAGACAATTACACAACAGTTACACAAGGAAGAAAAGGGTAACAAGACTTACAACCATTACTTAAGGGAGGAAAGTGTAACAAAATGATCACACAACAGTTACATAAGGGAAGAAAGGGGTAACAAGACTTTTGTATAAGAGTGGATTGGAAGTATAATATTATCTAAATGATGTATGGATGACATAGTATTTATTTATTATTATTTTATTTATTTATTTTACATTTGTTGACCAGGATAGTCCAACTGGTTACTTGTCCATTTTCAGTGAAGGCCGGGGGAGAAAAACTCCATACATACATACAAGAAAAACTGTTACATTAATCAAGTAAAAGCACTGTTACAGATACAATACACAGGATAAAAGTAATTAATTCTGTCATATATAAATCTGATTTGTTATAGAGTAACAATTAGGAAGAAATGCAAGGGAGGCCAAAAGACCTCTTCAGCACATGTTTACATTGCCAGAGTTAGTCAGGATTAGAGCAAGGACATAGCCACTGCCTTTTAAGGTACTGTTTTAGATTTTTTTTTTTAATTGGGTTAGAACGGATTCTGAAGTAAGCTCAGCAGGAAGTGAGTTCCACATTTTTCCAACAGAGTTGGCATATAGAGAGTCTCCAGATGAGTTGTTGCTTTTGAGGGTTTGGACTAGCAATTTGTTGGATGAGCGAAGCATCTTGAGGTTGATGTAAGGGGTGATAATTTTTGTAAGTATGGGTGTGTTTCAGGTTGGTAGAGAATTTTATGTGCTACTATTAGCTGATTGTACTGAAGCTGGATAGGCAATTCTAGCCATCCTATATTCTTTAGGTTCAGACAGTGGTGTGTTCTGTATGCTGCTCCAGTGGCAAATCTAGCAATATGATTAAAGCAGCTGGAGAGTTTATTAAGGTCAGACGTACTCAAGTTTGTGAAGAGAGGGGATGCATAAAGGAGGGCGGAAAGTAGATGTGTACGGGCAATTACCATCCTAGCTGGTGGAGTGAAGAAAGGTTTGATCTTGTATAGTGAGCCAAGTTTTTTATTAGCTTTTTTAATAGTTTGATTAATATGCATATCAAACTTGAGGTTATTATCAACTGTTACACCTAAGAGCTTGGTACAGGGATCTGAGACAATGACAGTGCCATTGTTAGATTTTATAGTAAAGGTTGGAGCAGAAGCTTTATGAATGGGGGAGAAAAGCAGTTGGTTCATTTTGTTAGGATTTAATAGGAGACATCGATTACAGAGCCAATTTTCAACAGTATTAAAAAACATTTTGGGATAGAGTCTGCAGACTTAAAGGGGAGGTGGCAGAGCACATCAAAATGGAGTTATCTACATATTGAATGCAGGTGGCTGTTGGGATGACTATGTACAGGTCATTAATAAAGATAAAAAATAATAGGGGTCCTAATATAGCACCCTGAGGAACCCCAAAGGTGATAGGTAAAAGGAAAGATAGTTTGCTCTGCTATAATATAGCCTGCTGTCTACCACTCAGATAAAATTTGAACCATTGGACAGCCTGGACATCTAAGCGGAATAGTTTTAAGTGTGTGTATGAGTAGTTGGTGGTTGACCATGTCAAAGGCTTTGGAGAGATCAAGAAAGAGGGCAGAAGAAAGTTTATTGTTGTTTTGGTTTTGATTAAGGAAAGGAGGGCTGTGGTTGTACTATGGAACAGTCTGAAACCATGCTGCAAATTAGCCAGGAGATTGTGCTGAATAAGATGACTCAGGAGTTGTTTATAGATGCACTTCTCCATAATTTTAGCCAGGGGTGACAAAATAGGTCTGTAATTTGACAGTTCAGTGGAACTGACCCTTTCTGGAGTGGAATAACATGGGATGTCTTCCAGATGGAGGGGATGGTGGTTTCTGAGCTAGTTCTATTGATCAGGATAGAGACTGGGTATGCTATGGCATCTGCAGCTTTTTGTAGATACTCAGCTGGGAGATCCGCTGCAAGGGTGGTAGGTTTTAGTTTCTTGAATAGGGCACGGATAAGTGATGTGGAAACTGGTTGAAAGTTAAAGGGGAATTGCAGTGGCGTTAGGACTTGGGCAACTGGGAGATAGTTGGTTAGCTAGTGACTGGATAGCTTCTGTGAAAAAACGATTAAAGGAATTGGCAACGTCTTCCGAAGGTTTTTGGATGGTAGCTGAGGGGATAGGAATTGTGCATTGCCCTGGGTGACTGTTTATTTATGCCTGCCCAAAACTTTTGCAGATTGTTTTGATGCTTCTGTTGTAAATGGCAGTAAAAGTTTTTTTTTTTTTTAATCTAGGGTGGTAGATTTTTTAGTGTTGTTCCATAATTGTCTAAATCTAAGTTGATCTAAGGGGGATTTTGTGGTACACCAAGTGGTCCAAGCTTTGTTTCTAAGTAATATCATTTGTCTGGTTTCTTTTGAAAGCCATGGAGCAACTTTTGCTTTAGTTCTTATAGAACGTGCAGCTGCAGGGGTGTCAAGGATGTCTAGGAATGTGGTGTTGGAATATAATACAGCTTCTTCAAGTGGTAGATGTTTTAGGACTGCCCGATTACATGCTTTGAGTTCATTTTGGAAATTAGCAGGGTTAAAGTTTTTGTTGTTTCTAATTGTTTTGTAAGTAGGTTGGTGGGGGATGTCAGTCTTATGCCTGATTATATAGGTAAGAAAACAGTCACTTATGTCTTCAGGTCGGGTACCGGCCCTATACATGTGGGGATGGCTATTAATGAGTATCCAATCTTGGATACTATCTTTGTTGTTAGGTTTACTGATCCTAGTAGGGGAGGATACGATCTGACTAAATCCGTATAGATTTACATGGATGGTCAGAGATTCTGAGTAACAAATACTCCAGTCGATGTTGAAGTCTCCTAGAACAATGGTTTCTTGAAGGTAGTTACTAGACAGCCAAGACAGGATATCTTCTAGGGTGTTTGTGTTATTACCTGGGGAAATGTAGACACAGGCTATGTTAATACTTTTGTTTTTATTAATATGAAGCTTGGTAACGAGAATTTCAGCATTATCAACACAGGGTAGTTGTGTGGAATCAGAGGTCACATCTAGAGTGGTTTTGTATAGTACAGCTACCCCTCCTCCATTCCTAGTGGTACGGTCTAACTTATGGTATGTTATAACCTGGGGGTAAAACCTCATTATCTGCCATTGATGGTTTTAGCCAGGTTTCAGTAAGACAAAGTATACCTGGGGAATGTGTATCTAACAGTGCATGCAGATGGTGGACCTTATTATTTAACCTTCTAATATTTAGGTGACTGACCAGGAGTGAGTTCAAAGGTCAATTTAAAGTTTGTACATTAGTGGGAATAGTAGAATTGCGTCTAGGATCAACTAGTGAGGCTGGGCCAGGGTTTGGATGAATGTCTCCATCCCTTGTGAGGTTGTCATGTAGTCTAATTGTGAGCTTCAGGAATTTAAATATTAGTCTTAGGTAATTCTTGGTTTTGGGGTTGATATATCTGGATTTAATGGGTTGGTGGAATTTTGTATCCAAGGAGTTAGTCGTAAGGGGGATTATTAAGTGGTCTAATTTAATTTGTATTACTGAAGTGGTGGTTTGGCTTCTTGGATAGTGGTAGCCTAGTTAGGACAGATTTTTGTATGTGGTGAGAAGATATGGAATTATTATCATCAAGGGTAGTAGGCAGTATGATAGCATTAATTTGAAAGGTTTCACAACCAAAAACAGAGGCATTGTCTAGATATTAGTTTTGATTTCTGCCTAACTTGAGTGGAGGGATAATTAGGATAGGTAGGGAGGGTCCTGATAATGCCTGGAGAGTTGTTGATTGATTCCAGAAAGAGGGGGAGTGGTTTTAGAGCAATACATTTAGGGCTAGTAGGGGCAGGTGAGATTTGTGGGCAGGGTGGGACACAGAGTGAGCCCGAGTGCAGTGAGGGAGAGTGCAGCATGGCTTAACCTGACCACGAGATCTGTAGTACCTGTATAAGCAAGCAAGTACAATGAGGCCTTTTTCCTTTTTTTTAAATACTTTCTTACCCTTGTTTTTGCCTTCAGTATACAATTTTTACGTAGCACACTATTAGTAATCACTTTGTTGCAGCCTTTTCGCACATTAAGCTTTCTTCTGCCAATTTTCTGCTATTTTTGTAGTTTTAGAAAGCTTAGAAACTTAGATATGTTCACTAGGAAATCCTTAGAGATAGATATAGGAGTAACCCAGTTTAGTATTTTAGGGTCGATTGGGGGGGCTTTGAGGGATTAGTGGTAGTGCTGTAGACCCAGTATGGCTAAACAATATAGTACATACAGACAGGATAAGGTAATATTAGCCTCGGCAGATCTTTTCAGAGTCAAGAGACAATGCAGGAAAGTTTCCAGTTAAGTTTCAGCAGGGGGTGTGTCCTTATAGCGTTCAAGCCTTTCAGGGATCTAGCAGACAGAGTGGGACAGAACCTGATGAGAGATACATAAGTTAATGCTAAGTAGAGGGTCCTTCAGTCAGTAGAGTATAGCGCTGTTAAGAACATTTATTTTCTATACAGCAGAGCAGCAATAATCATAGAAAATGGCCATAACAGTCAGAGCAGCCCAGTAGTTATCACATTTCAAAGCACAATGGTAGTAGTATTAAATGCAGCCATGTATTTAAGAAGTAACACAGTCTAAATAGTATGAAATCGTGTCACTTTGGTTTAAAAAATCATCCAGTTCAAAGTCACTATTATTTTTCTGTATTAGACTAGATAAAATGTGACCAGGTATTTTAAACTTAAAACAGACAAAGTAGAGTGTAGTACTGGCATTTTAGTTTAAATATCATATCCTACAGTCTCTAACCATTATTTTTACAGCAGACTTATTTCAAACTGCATACAGATATATTTGTGGTTTAAACAGGCACAAAACAGTGTAGAGTATTACTTGTCTAGCTTAACTAAATCAGTGAACACTGTTTCTAATGCCAACACCAAGTCAATTAGATATAAATTACATTTATAACAGCGGTTTTAGTACAGCATAGTTGCATAGAGACAACATAGCTGCAGTGGTAATGTCAGTAAAACACTGTTGCTGAATGGCAGAATCAAACTAGTGAAATAAACAGAGCAGTAGTCAAGAATCAGAAACATGAATACCAGTTGTATATATCCAAATAATTAGCTAAAAACAACACTAAGAAATTCCAGAGGTCTAATGGCTTACCAGAGAGCAGAATTCAACTGCTGATGAGCACCTGTGTCCTGATGGGAGACTAGTAATTTAAAGATGGCTCCATAAACAGCAGGAATCTAATATAGACTTACTATTGGGGGTGGGGGGTAGCAAAATGGGTGTGAACCAGGTGCAATGCAAAGAAACCAGCAAACCAGAGAGGCAAGCAGTGGAAAACTATCAGCATATTAAATACAATGAGGCTTTTTTTTTAACTATACCTTCTTACCCTTGTTTTTGCCTTCAGTATACAATTTTTGCATAGTATAATGTTAGTAATCACTTTTTGCAGCCTTTTCACACATTATAGGTTTATAGGTTGATGCTAGGCTATCTGCCCTTGGGCATTTATAAGCCTAGCCAGAGTGTGTTTGGCTTTCGCTACCCTTTTAGATTAGTTGACTGTGCCTCTATATAGTAGGTCACAGAAGATAGCCCTTTTAAGGTTAGTTTACTGTGCCTCTATCTAGTAGGGACACAGAAGAGATCCCAGGGGTAAACCTACGATCTCCCATCCACTCAAGATTTCTCTTGAAGAGGGTCAGTGAGGGGCTCTGCCTAACATGGATTGGGATTTTGTTCCAGAGTGAGGGGAGCCTCTGGGATATGAATCTGTCCCTCCATCATGTCCTATTTATTTCTGTGCTGAGGTTTAAGTCCCTTGAGCGTGTAGTTCTAAGGGATTTGGATTTCCTGAGGTGGAGCATGTCCATTAATTTTGGTTTGGACATGGCTTTATACGTCAGGCACAGATCGCCTCTGAGTAGGCGGTAAGCAACTGAGTAGAGCTGGAGTTTCTTTAGCCTAACTGCGTAGGGCATCTGTTTGAGTCCCTTGATCCTCTTGGTGAGGTACTTTTGGGGTCTTTCTAGTTGCTGCAGGTGTTGGGTAAGGTACATCCCAAATAGGGCATTGTATTCAATTATGGGCCTGATGAGTGATGAGTAGAGGGGCACAATGACCTCTCTTGATCTAGATGTGAACCCTTTCGTGATAAGGTGGGCTATATAGAAGGTCTTTCTAACCACTTTGGCAATGTGATTGTCAAAGGAGAGATTGCTATCTACTTGGGTCCCCAAATCCCTAATGACTTCTTTCGTGCTTAATGGATTACCACCTATGTGGTAATTAAACTTTCTTCTGCCAATTTTTTTTTTTTGTAATTTTAGGGCTGCTTAGAAACTTATATGTTCACTAGGAAATCCTTAGAGATAGATATAGGAATAACCCAGTTTAGTATTTTAGGGTTGAATGTGGGGCTTTGAGGGATTACTGGTAGTGCTGTAGACCCAGTATAGCTAAACAATATAGTAAATACAGACAGGATAAAGTAGTATTAACCTTGGCAGATATTTTCAGAGTTGAGGGACAATGCAGGAAAGTTTCCAGTTAGGTTACAGCAGGGGAGGTGTCCTTCTAGTGTTCAAGCCTTTCAGGGATCTAGCAGATAGAGGGGGAGAGAACCAGTGAGCAGAATTCAACTGCTGATGAGCACTTGTATCCTGATGGGAGACTAGTAATTTAAAGATGTAGTAGGTAGTTTAAGGTAAGATAATTGAGATATAGTATGAAATAAGTATACTACAGTTAGGAGGACAGAACAAAGGTGAGACAATATAGGAGGAGTTAGAGTATGGAGTGTTATGAAAGACTGATAAGTGTTAGGAGAAGGCTTTGAAGCTCATGGTCAGCTGTTGCTCAAGTCACAGACATGCTCAGAATGGGTTATTCTTAACTTTCACACAGCATGCCTTTATCTACACAAGAGCTGGATAGCACTGGTGACCCTCCAAAGATAGGTATTCCCACAAGGATGTGCATAGACTACACAAACACTGACCCTCCCAAGACTGGGTGTTCCCATGGGGCTGTGAATAGACTACACAAACATCTCCAGAGAGTGGTCTGAGCCTTTTTTGTGGAGCTCACCACAGTACTGCAACATCTCCTAGCAGGCATGCGCACACATATGTCTAAATCTTTCAGCAGGCATGCACACACATATATCTACAAATTCCAGCAGGCATGCATACACAAATGTCCACAACTTTCAGCTGGCATGCGCGCACATATGTCTTCAACTTCCAGCAGGCATGTACACACGTATGTCTACAATGCCACATCCTCAGACTTGCACAGCAATGAGAACAGCACTCCCTCCTTACCAATTCCTTCCCACACATCTGGCACACTGAACACCTATTAGTATCAGTCATATCACCAAGCACCTGTTTTACAGTGGATGACACTTATCGCTGTGTACTTGCATCCTGTGCAAGTGATGATAACTGTTTTGTGACCTCTATACTTTTGGGTAGCCTATGTGTGATGCACAGTATGCATGGATGGGCATAGCCTGGTTGTAGGTTTCCATGCATCACTTTTAATGTTCTGTAAAATGGTTTATTGTGGCCCATAGTAATGACTCAGCCATTACCTCTTAACCAGTGCCACGGCAGACTGCACCCACTTCTGTGTGGCATAGTCCTCCTCTGCACCTTCCATGCTGAGCTCCACCTACACTGTCTGCTTTGGTGGAACTTCTTCTTCTTGAATGCATACTCCCTGCTACAACCATTTCCTCAAAATTATGTAACTTCACACAGTCAAAAAATATGTTTCTACATCTGCCAAGGTTATACTGCAGGACACCACCAGATGCATCCAGGAGGCAAAAGCAAGCCTTAAGCAGGCCAAATGTTTGTGCAGCAGAAACCCAGGAGGTTGGCCTAATGGTTAAGGTGTTTACCTTAAAGACACAGGTGCAGGGTTTGATGCTCACATAGGGTAATTGGCTAGGCTTAAAATAACCCACAAGGGTAGTTAGCCTAGTACCAATCTATGAACCTATGAACCTATATGTGACAGGTCATAGCTGTGGCCAATGAATACCATGGTCTGTGGATTTCTAATAGTTGTCATTAGCCATGAGCCTATGGTATACCTGACAATGCCAATAAGCTGTCACTGGGGAAAATAATCTCACACAAACTGCTAATATAGGCCACCTGAGTGCTATATGTGGAAGTCATGGTTATTGCATGTGTGGCCTGCAGAAACATTACATATTATACCTTGTGCATTACAGACCACATGATAGTTGATGGAGTGGTAACCTTTAAGATACTGTCTTCCCTGCTCACTGGATGGATATGAGTACACCTAGTACCTAGGGAGACTGGGCTATATCCTGAAAAGCCTGGGCTGTATTGATTATCTCCTCTGTGGTATAAGGAAACCACATATGCTCCCTTGCTTGCTGCAGCATGACATTGAGTAGCTGATGCAGCATCCTTGATTAAGATGTCTGGGATACTTATGCTGTGTCTCTTATTGCTGGCAAAAAGGTCTCTGTAGCATGTATCTCCAAAGCTACATTTTAATATCCACACAGAAGGTACTCCACATATCCCTTAGCCTTGAAAATGAGGACTATATAACTTGACCAGCTCCTGCAAGGTGAATCTATCCAAATTTTCATCATCCACAAGTTCAGTTCTATGAAGGGCTTGAAATGCTATGACAGAACAGATGGACTACACTTCTGAGACCAACAACACCCAACATCATGACTAGTGGTAGTAATACAGTCTGCAGCATATATTGGCTTGTTAATGCTCCATTTACCCCATACATTGTGTTTTGAACAATACAGGCTTGTTAATGTTCCAGTTACTCTGTACATCATCATTCCTTCATTCGTTCAGGATTGTTAATGCTCCAGTTACTCTGTACATCATCATTCCTTCATTCGTTCAGGATTGTTAATGCTCCAGTTACTCTGTACATCATCATTCCTTCATTCGTTCAGGATTGTTAATGTTCCAGTTACTCTGTACATCATCATTCCTTCATTCATTCAGGACTGTTAATGCTCCAGTTACTCTGTACATCATCATTCCTTCATTCGTTCAGGAATGTTAATGCTCCAGTTACTCTGTACATCATCATTCCTTCATTCGTTCAGGATTGTTAATGTTCCAGTTACTCTGTACATCGTCATTCCTTTATTCGTTCAGGATTGTTAATGCTCCAGTTACTCTGTACATCATCATTCCTTCATTTGTTCAGGATTGTTAATGCTCCAGTTACTCTGTACATCGTCATTCCTTCATTCGTTCAGGATTGTTAATGCTCCAGTTACTCTGTACATCGTCATTCCTTCATTCGTTCAGGATTGTTAATGCTCCAGTTACTCTGTACATCATCATTCCTTCATTCGTTCAGGATTGTTAATGCTCCAGTTACTCTGTACATCGTCATTCCTTCATTCGTTCAGGATTGTTCATGCTCCAGTTACTCTGTACATCATCATTCCTTCATTCGTTCAGGATTGTTAATGCTCCAGTTACACCATGCATTGTTTGTTGATCTGTACAGGCTTGTTAGCGTTCCATTTACCCTGAACATCATTCTTCCATTTGTACAGACTTGCTAATACTCCAGTTACCCCGAACATCATTCCTTGATTAATACTCCAGTTAACCCATGCATCATTCATTGGCTTGTAGGGCGGGGCAGTGGTGCAACAGTTAGCATTGTCACCTCACAGCAAAACGTTCTTTGGTTCAATTCTCATCTGGGGTGCCTTCTGTGTGGAGGCTGCATGTCCTACTTATATTTGCGTAGGTTTCCTCCGGGTGCTCCAGTTTCATCCCACATTCCAAAGACATGCATCTGGAGTGTTTCTCTCCATGTATCCACTGAAAATGGGCTCTGTCCCAGTCAGTTTTTCCCTGCAAGAAAATGTTAAATAAGAATAAAAAATAAATACTGGTTTGTTAATGCTCTATATACCCCATGCATCATTTCTTGATTCATACAGGCTTGTTAGTGCTCCAGTTATGCCATGCACCATTTGTTGATTCTTACAGACTTGTTAATACTACAGTTATCCTGTACATCACTCCTTAATTTGGTCAGGCTTATTAATACTCCAGTTGCCCTGTATATTGTTTCTTGATTTGCACAGATGTGTTAATGCTACACTTGCTCTGTACATCATTCCCTGATTCATACAAACTTATTAATATTCCAGTGACCCCTTAGATCATTCCTTGATTCATACAGGCTTTGTAATGCTCCAGTTACTTCATGCATCATTTCTTGATTTTTATAGACTTGTTAATGCTACAGTTACATAGTACATCATTCCTTGATTAGTGTAGGCTTGTTAATGCTTCAGTCACCCCGTACATCATCCCTTGATTCATATAGGCTTGTTAATGCTACAGTTACCCTGTACATCATCCCTTGATTCATATAGACTTGTCAATGCTCCAATTAACCTGTACATCATTCCTTGATTCATATTGACTTTTTAATGCCCCAGGTTTCCTATACATTATTCCTTGATTTGGTTAGGTTTGCTAATGCTCCATTTACCCCGTACAACACATCATTCATTGATTCATAAAGGATTATTATTTTTTTATTTACACAGTACATCATTTCTTGAGTTGATCAGATTTGTTAATGCTCCAGTTACCCCATACATAACTCCTTGATTCGCGTAAGATTGTTAATGTCCCATTTTCCTTGTACATCATTCCTTGATTCGTACAGGCGTGTTAGTGCTCCAATTGTCCTGTACAATATTCCTTGATTTAGTCAAACTTGTTAATGCTCCAGTTACCCCATACATCATTCCTTGATTTGTATAGACTTGTTAATTCATAAACGGACGAGCAAAACAAAATGGTATTAAAACATGAATGCATTCACTATCATAACATGCGTTTTCGTCTTATTGATGTTTAGAAAATTAAAGAAATTGGAAAGTGTCAAAGGAAAAATATACTTTAAAAATGATCAAAACACGGTAGGTTCAGGTTAAGGCACTTTAATCTTGCAGCAAGGAGACAAAAATGTGCTAATACAGAGTTTGTCTAAGCAGAAACAGGAAATACTTTCATTTTTATACATTCTTAAACTGGTTATGTCCTACCAAGCTGACGTAACAGATTACCACCTTTTTCATCATCATCTGCTGACCATCTTTCCCATGAATTTCTGATGATTTATCAATTTTTGTGTGAAACTTCCTAAGGAAAACAACATGGCCTTGATTACTCCCAGTTAGATACATGTTATGTTACCATTCAAGGTACTATGGCTAATTCAAGCACAATGCTAGCAGTTCATTTCTCTAATAATCCTTTGTCTACTTTATCTCTAAGTTACTGCAGCTGCACATGTTCCCATCCTTCAAACAGAGCTGATTGTCTAAAATCATTACATTTACAGAATATAGTATTGTTCATTCATTCGTTCCTGACATAGCAGATAAGCACCTGCTTCTCAAGTACATTTCCAAAAGGCATAAACATGAATATTGCTGTGCTAGCAGTTACTAGGTCAGAGGGCAACTTTCAGGTTTCAGAAAGCATACTGCAGTTTTCAAAAAGCATCTTTTTCAGTCTCATATGAAACTCAGTTTGTATAAAATACAGTGCATGAAAAATAGAATGAAAAACGTATTAAAATACGTGGTTATTAATTGGCATTAAGCATATACATATTAATACATATTTTTCTAACATTTCCCTCCTGTTAATAATTTTTTATTCTATTTTCAAAAAAGAATAAACAGTTTGCTTCTTTTCCTAACCTCTTCCACTCAGGATTTGCAGTTAAGAAAGTCATTCAGTTTAAACTTTTATGAAAGTGTTTCGCATTCTAGCAGCTCTTCAAATTCAGTACTTTGATACATAGTTTCAGATACTGATATATCTATGAATTCTTTGATTAATCTCTTCATGCAGGGGATTCCACAACAAACACAAACTCCTATTAGGAGTAATCTTACCCCAATGGCAATCAATATGTTCATAAAGATGGAACCCCACCCCCCAAATACACTCTGGAAAAAGTCTGTCAGAGGGTTTGGGCCTGGCTTGGTCATGGCCGACACTTGCTGAATCACCTCAAGATGATCGTTAATTTCATGCTGATGGTCAGGAATAAACGCACAGCATTCTTCTTTGATTAAAGCGCAAGTCCCACCCCTCGCCACTAGGGTGAAGTCAAGAGCCATTCGGTTTTGAAGTACTACAGTTCTCATGGCATTCAGTTCATCAGTTATCAGTTCAAGAGCAGAAAAAGTCACATTACTCATTACTTCGAGAAGTTCCGACAGTTTTCGCAGCTCCCATATCGATTTAACTGCACCATATGCAGGTAATATGCCTGCCCAGGATATGACAGCATCACTCAAGTCCATGTGCACAAGTTTGGTTCCCACATCGCGATGGTCTTTCCAGCCAGCTTCGATCCGTCCCACTGGATTCTCAGGTTTCTTAACAGTCTTTTTGGTCATGTCTCGGGTATTTCGAATGTTTCCCTGAGGCAAAACTGCAGTGTGTCGGATGGCCGGAACCAGGTACCCCAAAAAACAACTGCCAGACCAATTCTCAGGTAACCATTTATATGCTTTTTTACTACACACAAAATAACAGTCCTCTACCTTAGTTGTTACTTTGTTACGAAATGACTGCCCTGCATGAAACATTTTCCTATCTATTACAGATAACTGTTTGAAAAGTACAGGATTGCGTTGTACCTGATCAAGAGTCTTATGCATAGATTTCAAAAATGAGTCATAATCTGTACTACAAGATCCACTCAAGTCGTTTGGTTTTCTATAACATTTATACTGTACTGTAACATTACACTTACTCCATCCCACTTGGATGGTGTCATTTTTGTAAAAACATACAATTCCTTTTTGTGTCACAGGCAAATACAGTGCTACTTTATCATGTGCTTTAATAGAAACTGTGTCAAAAAACAGATTTTCCCAGGTCTCATTGACCCCTAGGGGGATAGCAGTCATCAATAAACCCCCGTATGCTGTTGGTATGGCCGTACAGACCCAGCAGTTCGAAACATTAAAAGTCTCAGCATACACACGTGTAATTGCCTGATAAGTGTTAAAGTTCAGATGCCAGTCTATGTTTGGCTCATTACGTCTAATCAGTTCAACTTTTGTGGCAGGAAAAAGGAGTGGCCACAACAAAAAGAACAGTGTAATTAGCATAGCAATTAAAATGATCATACAAGTTTTCTGAGATTGCTCAATGTCTCTATTCACTCTGTACCTGGCCATTTTGTTCTTGTTGTACAACAGTAACAAAGTTTTTGTCCAATTCAAAGTTCTTAACCAGTTTACAGTGCGTCAAATGAATCCAGGAAGCTCGATCTGCAATCTTGACTGCAGTGGGTGTCGACAGTAGTACCTGGTACGGTCCTTCCCACTTTGGAGAACTCCAATTCTTTCGCTTCACAATCTTCACCCAGACCCAGGTGCCTGGGGCTACTGGTGCTTCCGATTTCGGTTGTTCTTTATCTGAAACAGAATTTAACTGCAAAAGTTTGTTATTCAAAAATCGCCTCATATACCCTGCAAGTGAACTGTCAGCCTCCTGCTCTGCAGACATGAGAGGTTTCCACTGAGGTGTATAATATGCCCTCCCAAACAAAGTTTCAAAAGGAGTTAATCCCTTTGCATTTGGAACAGTTCTCATGCTCAACAGTGCTAAAGGCAAACAGTGCACCCAGTTCTTCTGTGTCTCAGTCATTAACTTCCTAAGCTTGTTCTTCAACACCCCATTGTGTTTCTCTACTAACCCTGCAGATTGAAGGTGGTAAGCACAGTGATTTTTTAATGATATCCCAAAATAACGACTAAGTTGCTGTACTGTTTGGTTCATGAAATGTGTACCGTTATCACTATAAATCTTTTCCGGTATGCCAAATCTGGGTATAATTTCTTTAACAAGGACCTTTGCAACAGTAGCTGCATCTGGATTTTTAGTCGGAAAATCTTCTACCCATTTGGAAAACATATCTATAATGATAAGGCAATACTTTTTATTCTCGCATTTATTCAATTCTATAAAATCCATAGTATGAAATGGATACGGTGGTGTAGGGAAACTCCCTTGCTTAGGCTTCAATGCCCCTTGTGCGTGATGCTTGTTACAAACTTGGCATGCTGCACAAAAATTTTTTGTATAATTTGTAAATCCATAGGTTGTAAATACTCGATTCACTAACTGTACCATCCCCCCTGTTGAGACATGGCTCTGCCCATGGCTCAACAAAGCTGCATATCTAAACAAATTAGATGGCAAAATTGGTTTCCTTTCCTTGGAGATGTACAGTCCCTTTTCAAGGATTGCTCCTCGTTTTATCAACTTCTGTTTTTCTACATTTGTAGTAAGTGTCTGCGTTGTTTTTAACATTTCTAAATCTAAGGTCCAGAGGGTTGTAATTCCTCATTCAAAAGAAAAGCTTCTGAGGCTGAAGCTGCTTGCTTCGCAGCTGTATCAGCCCATGCATTACCTTTTGAAATCCTATCCTGTTGCTTTGTATGAGCTATGCATTTGCAAATAGCTACTTTTTTAGGTAACTGAATAGAATCTAATAGATCTAAAATAAATTGCGCATGATTGATTGGTTTACCAGTAGATGTTATCATTCCTCTATTTTTCCACTGCTGCACAAAAACATGTACAGTAGAAAAAGCATACTGACTGTCAGTATAAATGTTCACTTTTTTACATTTTGCTAAGGTACATGCCCTTGTCAAGGCAATCAACTCTGCCGCTTGTGCAGATAAATTGTGTGGTAAAGATTTTGCTTCTAAAGTTTCAGTATCAGAAACAACTGCATACCCCACTAGGATCTGTCCTGTAGGACCCCTCCTGCATGAGCCGTCCACATAGTATGTCACCTTGGCATCATCCAAGGGAACATCCGTAAGGTCTTGTCTAGGTAATGTCTTTTGCTCAATCTCCTGCAGGCAGCAGTGCGGTTTGCCATCTGCAAGGGTTGGAAGCAAGGTTGATGGATTCAGAGTTGTGCATCATTCAATTGTCATATGAGGTTGGCTCAACAGTATAGTCATACAGGAAAGATGTCTAGCAGGAGAAAGATATGCTACTTTTTCTTGCAGTAAAATAATTGTGACTGCATGAGGCACTCTCAATGTGAGAGGGTGGAATAACACTACTGAGGCCGAAGCCTGCACTGCCATTGCAGCTGCAACTATTGCTTGTACACAGTGAGGCAGGGACCACGCCACTGGGTCTAACTGTGATGAGTAGTAAGCTATGGGGCGTTGCTTGTCCCCATGTTGCTGTGTCAATACTGATGTCATATAACCCTGCTTACAGTCTACAGTTTGAATAAATTGCTTATGATAGTTTGGTAATCCTAAAACTAAGGATGATGCTATCAGTTGTTTCAGCTTGCAGAAGGCTGCTTCTGCCTCTGGTGTCCATTGTAATAAATCCTGTGCTGCCATTGGCTTTTTGAATATTAAATCGGCCAGCGGAGCAGATTCCAAAGCATAATTTGGTATCCAGCTTCGACAAAAATTAGTAGTTCCTAGGAAGGACATCATTTCCTTCTTGGTAGTTGGTCTAGGTGCCTGTAATATTGCTGTTTTTCTATCTTCATCTAATATTCTACCTTTCCTGGATATTACATATCCCAAGTACTTAACTTGTTTTCTCCAAAGTTGTAGCTTGTCCTTGTTTACTTTGTGACCTTGAGTAGCTAAAAACTGTACTAAAGCTATCGTGTCCTCCTTGCATTCTTGCTGGGTGGGGGCTGCCAGCAGAATGTCGTCTACATAAAGTAAAATCTGACTACCTCTCGGTGGGATGAATCCCGCCAGGTTGCTTGCCATTTCTTGTGCAAATATTGTTGGACTTTCACAATATCCCTGTGGTAATCTTGTATATGTATACCGTTTTCCCTGAAATGTAAATGCAAATCAATATTGGCTGTCAGGGTGTATCGGTATCGAGAAAAATGCATTACTAATATCTACCACAGAAAAATATTTTTGCTCTGGCTTTAAATCATTCAGTAAGGTATGTGGGTCTAGCACTGTCGGTGCCCTGGGTATAACTGCATTATTCACAACTTGTAAATCTTGGACCATAGGCCATTCCCCGTTTGCTTTCCTGACAGGAAATAAGGGTGTATTACATGGTGAATCAGGGGATTCTATTAAGACTCCTTCCTTAAGTAAGGCTGCTATTATAGGTTTGATTCCTATCTCTGCATCCTTTCTCAAGGGATACTGCCTTTTCTGGGGTCTAAATGCTGACTTTGGCATTATGGTAACTGGTCCTGCTGTTCGTATTAGTCCTACATCTGATTTCCCTGCTGACCAGAGAATGTCTGGTATGTCTCGCAAGGCTTTTTCCTATTCTTCCAATAAGAGTAATACTCAGCTATTCTCACTAGCCTGTGAGTGCACAGCTGGGTGTGTCTGTGTTATCCAATTCAATTTCTGTTTCTGTACTCCTTGTTCGGAGAGCTCTAGGTCTGTCTGCTTTTCCCACCTTGTGACTTTTTCACCTAAGTCTGCCCATTTCAAATTTTTATTCTTAGTTAAGCTAACATGTGGCAATCGATTAGATTTGTAAAGTGCTAAAAATTCCAGGGGCAATGAACAGCTTACTACACTGTTTCCTTCTGCATCCCAGTACAAATTTCGTAACACTAATCTGTTTGCATGGTTTTGAAACAATTCCTGTTCATAATCTTTATCAGGTCCTGGTCTATTACAGTAATATAGAGTACAATGCAACAAATGCTGTTTGTCAATGTCGAGGGAGGGGGACTTACTGATGGCTACGTTCATCAGTTCCTCAGTTACTGCCCCTGGACCAGTCGTAATTAAGTCCTGGCTGTACCAATAATATGTCTCACCCTCCGGTCGTACTACAAAAGTATCCATTTGTCGCTGTACTTCCATACCCTGCATGGTTGGAACTACGGCTATGCCAAATATCTGCATTAAGTCTCTACCCAAAAGGTTTACTGGGCATTTTGCAGAAACCACAATTTTACTTCTCTGGGTCATCCCTGAAACGGGGTCTGTTATCGCTATGTCATGGGAAAGTGGCTCCCGATACAGCTGTCCATTAACTGCCTTCACTGGTATATAATCTGGTGATTCTGAATCTTCCAGTAACTTGGAAGGGTGTATCAGGGTCCGTGAGGCCCCTGAGTCACACAAAAATTTGACTTCCCTCCCCTCTACCAGAAGCGTCACTTCCAGTTTTGTATCTGCTAAGTAAAGCTCTAGACTCAATAAAGCTAAGTCCAAAATTTCATCTTCTTCAATGTCTGCAAATTCATGTACATCCTCTACCCCTTCTGTCACTTCCTCTACCCTTGCTATTACATTTGCACTTGTCTTTTCCTGCTTATTTTCATTCAGTGATTCCTGACTATCATATAGTCATTCCTCATCTTCCTTATTTTCTGTAGTCACCTTCTTATTTAGCCTGCAATCCCTTGCCAAATGTCCTTTTTTCCCGCACTTAAAACATTCACCTTTTTTCTTTCTTTCTTCAAAATCTTCTGATCACTTGTCAGATTGTTTATTTCCCTGGGCATTTTTCTTACCCTTTCTCCCAGTTTGTACTACAAACACTTCTGACCCATCTTCTGCCGAAAATACTTGAGTTTTCTTTTTCTTTTTACTATTAAAATGTCTCTCTGCATGTCTAGCATATTCAAGTAATGGCTGTAATCTACTTGTACGATGATCTACCATGTGCTTTGTAATAAAGCTGCTAAGGGGAGTTATACTACCCTTCAAGAATGCATTCTTTAACTGTTTTTCATATGAGGAATCTTGTGTCTGATTTTCTGGTATTTGCATTCCGCAGTGGTTATTAAAACATTCTAGCAGTCTAGCATAATATCTATCAACTGTTTCACCTTCCTGTTGAATGCACTGATTAATGCAAGTCTAATCAGCCCTAGGCTTCCACTTTTCAGAGATTCGGTCTGTCAGACCTTTCACTCTGCCATCCAGTTCTGCATTAGTATGTGGGAGTGGTCTAAGTTGTGCATCACGGGGATTCCAGTCGCCACTGATCATGTGCCAATCTGGACCTACAATTTGTCTAACTACTTTTTCTACTTCTTCTCCATCCAAATGGTAACTTAATCTCATACCCTGTAAGACTTCTAAAAATTTTTGAAAATTCACTTTTGGGTGGGGAATTCCCTCCGTGGCTTTCCGGATATCTTCCGGTGTCCACGGTCTATAAACTAAAAGAGTCGGATCCTATCCTGCCTGTCCTGCCTGAGGATTTGGTACTTCTATGAGTGGACATATCTCTTCTTCATTCATAGCCTGTGATTTTCTATTCATTTCACTTAATTCAATCTCCCTCCTCAAGTTGCGTGTTCGAAACCTTGTCTCGATAGGATCCCTGACAAATGGTTTTAATGCTGTAGAAACAGCTGGATATAGTGGAGGTGGATCAGCTTGTCCACTTGCTTTATATTCTGGTAAAGGAAGTGGAGGGGCGAAGGAGGGGCCATTGCTATTACCAAGTTATTGTCTTCTTTGTCTAAGAACATTGTTTTTGAATTCTTTATTCTCTGTTCCCTGCGATTTGCTTCCTCAAGCCACCTATGTGCCTGAGGGACTCCTAATTGTCGTTGCTTTTTTAGTTGACCTTTCGCGTCTATTTTTAATTGCTTAACAAGTTTCATAAGTGCTAGTTTATCTAAATTGCCATCGAATTTATACTTATCAACCCATTTTGTGTAATACTTAACATTGTCGGCACGCTGTAATTGCATATACTTCACGTCTTCAGTTAGGGGCGGGTCTCAGGAACTTTTTGTACACTGATTTCCCATTGTTGCCTTAGCTAAGCTGTAAATTGTTACGTAACCCTTTTTATCACATGGTACCACATTTCTATACCTTTTCACAGTTTATCTAGAATAACTGCCTACCTATTCTGTTTCCCTGATCTATGACAAAAACAGTAACCCCTTTTTCTGTCCCTGATCTGCACATGCAAATCTACCTGATAAAAAACAGTTCTGTAATTAGTCCCTGATCTTAAAACAGAAATAAGGTAATTCCTCCTTACCTGACCCTCCGTGAGTTGATCCACTGGATCATTGACTCGTCCTCCAATCCCAGATCAGAAACAGTGGCTGGCCTCTTTTGAATGACAATTCAGTCGGAGGTCTTTCAAAACAGAAGAGCCGATTTGGCCTCTTCTCCGTACGGATGCATGCCACCGGGCCCAATTCTGACCTAGGCCTAGTGCGAGAGGTACTTTCTGGTCCGAAGGACCAAACTGTCAAAGGAAAAATATACTTTAAAAATTATCAAAACATGGTAGGTTCAGGCTAAGGCACTTTAATCTTGCAGCAAGGAGACAAAAATGTGCTAATACAGAGTTTGTCTAACCAGAAACAGGAAATACTTTCATTTTTATACATTCTTAAACTGGTTATGTCCTACCAAGCTGACGTAACAGATTACCACCTTTTTCATCATCATCTGCTGACCATCTTTCCCATGAATTTCTGCTGATTTATCATTTTTTTGTGTGAAACTTCCTAAGGAAAACAACATGGTCTTGATTACTCCCAGTTAGATACATGTTATGTTACAATTCAAGGTACTATGGCTAATTCAAGCACAATGCTAGCAGTTCATTTCTCTAATAATCCTTTGTCTACTTTATCTCTAAGTTACTGCAGCTGCACATGTTCCCATCCTTTGAACAGAGCTGATTGTCTAAAATCATTACATTTACAGAATATAGTATTCTTCATTCATTCGTTCCTGACATAGCAGATAAGCACCTGCTTCTCAAGTACATTTCCAAAAGGCATAAACATGAATATTGCTGTGCTAGCAGTTACTAGGTCAGAGGGCAACTTTCAGGTTTCAGAAAGCATACTGCAGTTTTCAAAAAGCATCTTTTTCAGTCTCATATGAAACTCAATTTGTATAAAATACAGTGCATGAAAAATAGAATGAAAAGCGTATTAAAATACTTGGTTATTAATTGGCATTAAGCATATACATATTAATACATAGTTTTCTAACAGAAAGAGATATAAAGGAATATGATACCAATACTAGTTACCCAAACCCATCATATAGATATTTTAAATATAATAATGAAGGTAGGCAGAATTTTCAAGCACCTCCTCTGAATAAAGAGGGAGAGGATACGGATTTTCAGGAGGAGATGGACCAGGATTATGAACAAGCTTTTCCACCTCTGCGGAGGTCTGAAAGGCTGACGAATAAACAAGGCCCACAACAACTAAATTTTCAGTGGAGGGGGGAGACGGAGGAGGGGGAAATTTTAAATGATCCCCACCCTACCATTATTGACAATAGAGAGATTACAGTGGAGGGTATTAAAAATACATATTATAATTTTTCCAGCTACAATTTCAGTAAGTTGGTGATAGAGAAAGAACACTTTTGTCTGTTTTCTAAGGGGCTAAAATTCATCCCATACAAAAAGGGAGATATTACCCAAACATTATTGGATATAAAATTATTTTTGAGAAAAGTCAATCTGAGCATTATGCTACCTATGGAGAAATCTAGTAGTAAAAATACAGACTTAAGGCATAAAACTATCTACAACCCACCCTTACATCCTCAGTTAAAAAATTTGGAAAAAATTATGGAAAAAAGAAAAGAACACACAAATATTAAATACAAGGTTAATTTGGGTAATAAAGAGAAGGAATTGTATGAAATAAAAAGAAACCCCCATATTAGAGTAATGAAACCAGATAACAGAGGAGGGGTGGTGATTATGGATAATATTTGTTATGAAAGTAAGATGAACATGATACTATGGGATGAAACAATGTATTCTAGTGTGTCTAAAAACAAAGTTAATATAGCCTACAACAAAATAGACATGGATTTAAGGGACATGCTACAAGAAGAAGTATTATATCATAACACCTTTAGGTATTTAAAAGTAGACAAACCAAAAATACCTACAATATTTGGTATACCTAAGATACACAAATGTGAATTTGACCCCTCATTAAGACCAATAGTATCCGCAGATGGAGCTAAAACCTATTCCCTGGCTAAATATGTGGACACCAAATTAAAAAATGTATGGTTAGCAAGGAAATCTATATTAAAAGATTCATGGGACCTCCTCAAAGAAATATCTGATGATCTATACCATGAAAATTTACTCTTTATAACTATAGACATTATAGATTTATTTTCCTCCATACCTTATAAGGAAGGTATGGAAATGTTTGAAGAAATTGTTTATGAAGACCAACATTTAACGCAGAATGAAAAGTTGGTTAATGTCTGGCTAATGGATTTAATATTGAGAAACAATTTTCTATATTTTAATGGAGAATTTTATCAACAAATCCAAGGGGTTGCTATGGGAGCAGCTTGTGCCCCAACCTACGCCAACCTAGTCCTGGCTAAATGGGAAGAGAAATATATTTTAAAATCTGAATTTAAAGATTGCTGGATACTATATCATAGGTTCTTGGATGATATAGTAATTTTTTGGACAGCTGGAAAGGAGAGATTTATTGAATTCATGACCTATATAAATAATACAACTATTTTTTTAAAATTTACACACAATATATCTGATTCCTGTTTGCAATATTTGGACATAAAAGTATATAAGGTGGAGAATAAATTTGCAACCAAAATATTTAGAAAATCCACTTTTTGTAATTCCTTCTTACATTACAACAGTGCACATCCATTACACTGTAAGAAAAATATTAAGGGACAATTTGTAAGGGAGAGTTGCATGACTAGTTTGGAGAATGATTTTATAATAGAATGTGAATTATTAGAAAAAATGTTCTTAGAAAGAGGCTACCCCTTGAATTTGATAAAAAAAATTAGAGAAGAAGTAAAACATGGAAGAGACACTAGATTTAAACCCATTCAAAAATGTAGAGAACAAAATGAGGGGGTTAATATTAATAAAATGAATAGTGGTGATGACTACCAACAAGCACTAGTTTTAGAGTATAATGTTTTAAATAATAGTATCAAAAATATATTTTTAAAAGAATGGGAGAGATTTGTCTCCCTAACAGATTTGGAGAACATGTCTAAAATACCACACAAAATAATATACAAGAACTCTCAGAGTATCAGAACTATATTAGAAAATAAAAATAAAGTGAATTTTAATAGAAATAAGGTAGGTACATACAAATGCGGACATTGTACACAATGTACATATATTATGAATACAGATAAATATGATCTGGAAAGTAGAGATAGGTGGATAAATAGTTCTGAATGCTATAATTGTGAATCAAGGGGTATTGTTTATTTAGCCATATGTGGATTTTGTAAATCTTTTTATGTAGGAAAGACTGAAAGGATGTTAAAAAGAAGGATTTACAAACACATTTACAATATAACTGTGGGGAAAGAAAGTAATGCCCTGTATAAGCATTCAAAGATATGCATAAAATCTGAATTTTCATTTATGGTTTTAGAACAAATTAAAAGTATTATTAGGAGTGGCCTTTGGGAAGAAAAAATTGAATTCGGAGAGTTATGGTGGCAGATGACTCTCGAAGCAGGTAGTCCCCCTGGTCTAAATGACTATGTATCTATATTACCTTTACTAAAATTAAGATCTGCTAAACTTTGAGATACCGCCTGTTCAGAGGCCATCTGTGCCTGATGTATAAAGCCATGTCCAACCCGGAATTAATGGACATGCTGCACCTCAGAAAATCCAAATCCCATCGCTCGAGAGACTTGAACCTCAGCACTGAAATAAATAGGACATGCTGGAGGGACAGATTCATAACCCAGAGGCTCCCTTCACTCTGGAATAAAATCCCAGTCCAGGTTAGGCAGAGTCCCTCATTGACTCTCTTCAAGAGGAATCTTGATGAGTGGATGGGAGATCGTAGGTTTACCCCGGGTATCACTTCTGTGTCACTGTTAGACAGAGGCACAGTATACTAACCTCGAAAAAGGGCATAGCAAAATAAATTTAAAATGGGTGGCGAAAGCCAAACACATTCTGGCTAGGCTTATAAATGCCTTAGGGCAGATAGCCTAGTATGAACCTATGAACCTATGAACAAATTCATGTATTTATGAAAACAGCCACTAGACGGCACTAAATCTCCTATTTCACATAGTATGGCATATTACTATTTGGGAAATGTTTTATTTAAATATATTTATATTCATTTATCTATTTCTTAAATTTATATAGACATTTTTGCTTGGTTTTAAATGTTAGGCAATCAGCTGATTTTTATAATACAACTTATTTATGTATTTATTTATTTTAATGAGGATGTAAATACTGATTAATTATTCTAATGAGAAGTGAAGAAATAAATGCAGTAATACTTAATCAGTATGCTTGAAGTACTATTGGTGGTTTTAAATAGGAAAGCAAGTATGTTATTGGTGTTTTAGTAGATTAGTTTAATATAAATTGGTATCACTGTTTATGCACTGGTCATCTGATGAAGTCTAACTGAATAAGACGAAAACGCATGTTATGATAGTGAATGCATTCATGTTTTAATACCATTTTGTTTTGTTCGTCCGTTTATGTTGTTCGTGTAAACAATAAATGTTATAAACTGAGCTTGAGTCTCCGCTCCTGGTTTATCGCACAGCATTCTTGGATTATTGGTTTAAATTGTGCAATTCCACATTTCTTGGTTCTGGTTATTTTCCCTGCTATATTAACAGGCCTTGCAATTCCTGCATGTAAAAGTTCCCAAGTTCTTCCTATGTGTTATAGACTTGTTGGGAAGTATGTTCTTGCATAAAATCTGCTTCAGATTTTGGCTGTTAATATAAGCAAATCTGGGGTGGGGACCTACTAGTGCTTTCAGCTTGTCATCAGTATGTAAAATCTATCAGTTCTTTTTTATCACCTGGGATATGGCATCAATATCACTATTGTAGTGTAAATTTATACTCACAAATTGGTTATTTCTTAGCCTCTGTTCATTAACAGTAATCCCATTATCAGAACTACCCATATTATATCCAAGCCTTAGTTTGTCTCTATTCCTTCTCTGAGTTTTTGTTCTGGCTAGTGTTCTCTTAACTCTTTGTGTTGGAGAGCCACGACTAGCAAACATATACTGCATGTTATCTAACTCACTTTCATATATACTATCTTCAGTGTATAGTCTAAAGATTCTTAGCCCCTGCCCACTCATTACATTATAAAAATGTGCCTTGTGTGCACACTGTCATACATGAACATTTTATTTCTACAGCAGCTTTTCCATTACACTCTGGTTTGTAGTTTGCCAGTCAAATCATTGTAAATCTTCACATCTAAAAAAATCTATTGATTCAGCAGAATAGTTAACAGTAAAACATAAAAAATCTGTTGTGTTTTCCAAATATCTAACAAATGACAATAATTCTTCAGTTGTACCACTCCACAAAATAAATATATCATCCACAAAACGATGGTATATTTTCAAACTTGCCTTCCTTGGACAAGTACAAAATAAAACATGGGTAGCCTCCCACTGTGCCAACACCAAGTTAGAATAGGTGTTGGCACAGGTGGTACCCATGGCTATACCTGCTCTCTACCAATAATATTGATCATAAAACATGAATAAATTATTGCCCAAAATCAACTAATTATTAACTAAATTATAATAACCATGTCTCTTCTTTGTAGCTAACATATCAGAAATTTCCATTGTACATAAATTCAAAAAAATATTCATAGCAGGATGTGCAGGTGGTAAAAATGTACTTGGTTTCTTCAAAGGTATCTCGGTACTATCATTGTCCTGTTGGTCAAACAGTAATGTAAGGAGAACTTTTCTCCCAAACAAATGTAAGTCAGAAAAAATTGATGCATTCTGACACTTTGTGCTGGTATGAAAGACATACCTCTGTTCAACAGGGTAACCTCAGAGTCTAATAAAACACATTTGGAAAGATTGTAAACAATAGAAAAGTTATTTAACTGAATGTGAAATAAAAGCTGTTAATAATCTGAAGAACAATTTTGATGTTACTATCAGACTAACTGATAACGGGGGTGGGATTGTAATACTTGATAGAGGGGATTACTTACAAGACATGTTGAAAATGCTTAGAGAAAATGTTATTTATGAGAATATAACATGCAATTAAATGAATGATTTTATTGCACCTACAAAACATACTTTGGATGATTTATTGCAGTCTAATATTATAACTGAAGATACATATATATGTTTCTGATAGTTGATTAACCTGTTCTACTTGTATTAATAGGTTTACCTAAGATCCATAACAATCCTCTCAAACCCCCTTATAGGCCAATCGTATCTGGCAGAGGCTGAGTTACCGAGTTCTTCTCCATATGGGTGGTAAAGAAACTTTAAGTAATGTTATCTTATATGCCAGCAGTGTTAAATGACACTTCCCGTTTCTTACAATCTCTGAGTGATTATTATGAAGCTACAACTAGTTATGAAAGTTACATATTTGTGACCTTGGATGTAAATAATTTGTTTACTGTGATCCCAAATTTTTATGGCATTACAGCTGTTAAATATTTTATTTCTACTTATGCAATATTTGATGAAAAGAAAGTTACACAGATATGTGGTTTTCTTGAGTTGATTTGGGGCAATAATTTATTCATCTTTTATGATCAATATTATTGGTAGAGAGAAGGTATAGCCATGGGTACCACCTGTGCCAACACCTATTCTAACTTGGTGTTGGCACAGTGGGAGGCTACCCATGTTTTATTTTGTACTTGTCCAAGGAAGGCAAGTTTGAAAATATACCATCGTTTTGTGGATGATATATTTATTTTGTGGAGTGGTACAACTGAAGAATTATTGTCATTTGTTAGATATTTGGAAAACACAACATACCTTTTTATGTTTTGCTGTTAATTATCCTGCTGAATCAATAATTTTTTTGGATGTGAAGATTTACAAATATTTGACTGGCAAACTACAAACCAGAGTGTAATGGAAAAGCTGCTGTAGAAATAAAATGTTCATGTATGACAGTGTGTATCCAAGGCACATTTTTATAATGTAATGCGTGGACAGGGGCTAAGAATCTCTTGACTACGTACTGAAGATAGTATATATGAAAGTGAGCTAGACAACATGCAGTATATGTTTGCTAGTCGTGCATCTCCAACACAAGAGAACACTAGCCAGGACAAAAACTCATTGAAGGAATAGAGACAAACCAAGGCTTGAATATAATATGGGTAGTTCTGATGATAGGGCTACTGTTAATGAACAGGGGGTAAGAAATAACCCATTTGTGAGAATAAATTTACACTATAATAGTGATATTGATGCCATATCCCAGGTGATAAAAAAGAACTGGTAGATTTTACATACTGATGACAAGCTGAAAGCACTAGTAGGTCCCCACCCCAGATTTGCTTATATTAACAGCCAAAATCTGAAGCAGATTTTATGCAAGAACATACTTCCCAACAAGTCTATAACACATAGGAAGAACTTGGGAACTTTTACATGCAGGAATTGCAAGACCTGTCACTATATCAGAGAAAATAACATCTTTGTACACCCTGTGTCAGGTAGGAAGTATACACCTAGATTATATGCAGACTGTAGAACTAAAAATGTGGTGTATTTAGCTGAGTGCATATCGTGCCAAGCATTCTCTGTTGAGAAGTCTAATAGAATGTTAAAACAATGCACACTGCAACATATAAGTGACATCAGATTATGTTTGAGAAGTGATGCTCTGTATCAACATATTGAAATAAACAAAGAGTATAGATTCCAGTTTATGGTGCTATATATTCAACAAGTGATTATGGGGGGGGGTGACATTGTACAGAGTACTTAATTAGTTGAATTAAGATGGATAGCTGAATTGCAAGCTAACCATACACCTGGGTTAAATGCTTTTATGCCTTTAAAACTCTTATTGAAGGGGCATACTTTTTGCTATTGATTCTTATTGGTTGTCATTTGTTTAAGTATGGTTGATTTTAACTGTTTTTTAGATCTAATAAAGAGCTAATGCTCGAAAGCACTTATCTGTGTGTTAAATAAAGTTTTAACTGGTTGTGGTGGCCCCAGTGGGTTTTCTTTTCATCTTTTATAGATAGAATTATTACTTTCTTTGTCATTTATTTTTATTTGTTAATGGTAAAGTACATAAGTTTAACTTAAATTCTGGTAAATGAACAATGAATCAGCTGGTACAGTCAGACTGTAAATGATTATATTCCCATGAAAAGAGACATGGAATAGCTCTCTGATCATGTGGCACAGGCGGGTATGACTCTAGCCCTGAGTAGCATCCTGGCTTCGCCCAAAATGATACTACAGTATAAGGACAAAATGATTGACTTCAACAATTAGCTAAGCTTCTGGTGTCATTCAAAGGGGATCCAGTATCTCTCTGCCTGGGACAACATGATCAATAAACCATGATTCTTTGCCAGAGATGGTCTGCACCTGTCGCCCCTGGGATTCAGGTTACTGGCTAAGGCTCTTACCACCCCTATAGTGCCTTTTTTACGCAAGGCTCAAATGACAACACCACCACCATAACAGATAGAAGCATGCAAAATCTGAAGGTAATGCTACTCAATGCTAGAAGTCTACACCTCAAAATGCACTCTCTCTAGGCACTCCTAAAAATGGAGAACATTGATATCTGTGCAGTAACTGAGACCTGGTTCAAGGCTCCAGAGAGCACACCTGCAATAACAGGCTACAACTCTTACCACACTTTTCGGCCTCCAAATCAGGACCAAAAGACTAAAGGTGGTGGAGTGTCCATATTCACCAAGGATAGTCACACCTCCAGGCTAGTTGCCCAACACAATGCATCTGAAATACTGCAGGTGCAACTAACACTAGGTAAGACTGAAATCCAAATTGTAGCTTGCTACAGATCTCCCACCATGCACCAAGATTCTCACTACACCTTTCTAAACATACTGGAAAATATTAAGATACAACCAAACACCCTAATACTGGGTGATTTCAACTATCCTGCCATTAACTGGGAAAACTACTCAGGTACCAACACTTTTGCCCAATGGTTCTTGGAATGCATAAATTCCAATGCCCTGGATCAACTAATCCATAGTCCCACCAGGGGCTCAAATATCCTTGACCTGGTCATTACCAACATGGGAGATCGGTGCTCCACACCAGTAGTCACCCCCTCGCTGGTCAGGTCTGATCATAAGCTAATCACCATTGATGTCCACATCCCACCCCCACCCCCTAGTAGGAAAACCTCCATAAAAAACTTATCCAATGCCAACTTCATGCTACTCAAGTCAGAAGTGACAAACTTCATGACACCCATGCAGACAGGAACTGAAAGTTCGACTGCTGAATCCTACACTAAGGCACTGTACGAGCATATCCACATGTGTATAAACCATACCATTCCAAATAGAACCAAGACGCTCTCCTCCAAAAAAAGGAAGACAATCTGGTGGTCCCCTGCCATAAACAAACTATACAACAGAAGGAAGAAACTGTTGCAGAAAAGAAGAAAATCCCAGGATACAAAAAAACTCCCTTGCCAGCCTCAGTAAGAAGCTGAGATCCCCTCATAAAATCCTCCAAAGCTAGTTATGAAAATAAAATTGCCAAAGATTCTAAGGACAACTGCAAGGCATTCTATAGTCATGTCAAGAATCTAAATGGCAATGCTCAGATCTGCTCTGAGCTACAACAGAATGGCATTCAATATATTGATCCCAAGGATATTGTCAATATCCTGGAAGATCGATTCAGTGCCAACTTCACCCCCCTCTTACCCCCTAAAGGGCCCATCTCAATACCAAAAGATTGCCAAATTCTGGTAATCACAGCCACACAGGTAAAACTGCACTCTCCAAAGCTAAGAATACAGCATCCATGGGACCAGACGACATCCCGGGCTGTGTACTACATGAACTACAAAATGAACTGGCATCTCACCTAAGTGTCATGTTTAACCATAGCCTTACCTCAGGCTTCGTGCCCAATGAGTGGTGTACAGCTACAGTTATCCCACTCCACAAAGGGGGATCCACCTTGAATCCCAGGAACTATCGTCCCATCAGTCTGACAAGCCTGATCTGCAAAGCCATGGAACGCATTATCAAGGAACTTATAAACAAAGACATTGGCAACCATCAAACACTGGACCCCACCCAGTTTGGTTTTGTGAAGGGCCAATCTTGTCTCCTCAATCTGACTTGACTTCTTCGAATCAGTCTCCAGAGCTGTGGATGAGGGTAAGGCAGTCCACACAGCCTATCTGGACCTCCCCAAGGCCTTTGACACCATCCACTGGGATCATAGATAAACGTACTAAGCTGGGCATTAATCCCTATGTCACTCAATGGGTTGCCAACTGGCTCACTGACAGAACCCACACTGTAAAAGTAGCCGACTCCAAATCCAGCTCCAGACAAGTGGAGTACCTCAGGGTTCAGTCCTGGTACCACTCTTGTTTGGCATCTACTCTCCAAAGTACAGGCCAACACAAAGGGACTCTGGCTAACAAAGTTCGCAGATGACTGCAAACTGGGAGCCATTATTGAATCCCCAAATGATGTGGGTATTCTACAAAAGGAAAAACAACACACCTCACACGTACTGCTTGCCCGGCCCAACCAACGTAACTCAAACACAAAAAGCCAGCAAAGAAGTTCCACGTAACTGAAGTTTATTGTTCAGCGTCAAGCATGGACTAGCAAAGTCCAAAAGATACAAAATCTAAATTCTCATACTAGTTTCGGCAACAGCCTTCCTCAGTGAGAATAAAAAATAGCAAAATTATTACCAGCAAACATTGGTGTATTTATATAATGACCCAACCAATAGGTGATCATGGTATGTTCCCAATAGGGAATAATTCATGAGTAGGTACTAGGGCAAAGATAACACACAGAAATAAAGAGAAATAAAAAATAAAAAATAAAGATATGCATATCTTTGAAATTATCATAAATATCACATAAAAGTATAATATGTGTACATTTGTATGATATAAAAGTATATGACCAGAACAGACAAACAATTATGATACTAGATATTGGTGGACTAAAAATATATTTATATAAAGAATGACAGCTGTGTCAAAAATTATGGTGTAGCAGTATGACTAGAAAATTAGTAATGGTAGGAAATATTAATTTAAATGGTATTTCCAAAATGTTGACTGCTACTTTATAGATGATCATTAAGACCAGGTGGAAATAGAGCTCCTAAATGAAATATCCAATATTTTTCTTTGTGACAGAGTATATTTTCCCATCCTAACTGATTGTGCCTGTTACCAGTAATCTTATCTATGATGGTGAACATGAATTTGGCTGTGGGATGTTTAATAGTGTGTTGGTATAGGGCATTTGTCAATTTTTTAGTATGAATGTCACTTCGATGTTCTCCTATTCTGATTCTCAATGATCTTGAAGTTTTGCCCACATAAAAGGCGGAACAATGGCAAGTAGCCAGATAGATCACCCAACTGGTTGAACAATTACCAAAAATCCTAACATCATATATTTTACTTGTATTGGAACTAGTAAATTGTTTGATCTTATTAACCTGACTGCAAGAGGTACAGTGCCCACAGGGGAAAGTGCCCAGAAGTACATCTCCTGTTATCGTTAATTGCTTGAATTTGGCACCACCACTTTCCCTTTGTTTGTAATGTGAAAATAATGAACCCAAAGTTTTACCTCTCCTGTATGAAATCAGGCATCGATCACCTAGGATATTGCACAGATAGTCATTTGCTAACAAAATATTCCAATTGTTGTTAATAACTTTCCTAACCACCTGATGATTTTTCCCAAAGGTGGTAATGAGCCTAATGGTGTCATCCTTTGGACAGTGGACACGGTCCTTATATTGGAGCAGGGTTTGCCTGTCCTGCTTATCTGTATGTGTATAGGCAGATGTAATGTCAAAGATAGAATATCCCCTATCCAGAAATCTGTTGTTCAGGTCCGTTTTGGCTTCTTCATAATCTGAAGTAGATGAGTTGATACGTTTGATTCTGAGATATTGGGATTTCGGGATGTTGCGGACGGTGTGGCGTGGATGCATACTAGATGCATGTAACAAGGAATTGAATTGTGGATATTTGCGAAATAATTTAGTATTTAGTGTGTGATCTTCATTTCTATATATAGTGACATCCAAAAAATCAATTTGATATTGATGGGATGTTATAGAAAACTCTATACCCCACAGATTGTTATTAAGATACTCCACAAATTCCATAAGATATTCAGAATCCGCACGCCACACCATCCAGCAATCATCCAAATATCTCCGCCAAATGTCCATTTCCACCTGATAAATGTTATGCAAGGGGTTGTAAATGAGGCATTCTTCCAAGTAGGCCATAAATAAATCGGCGTATATAGGGGCAAAAGAAGCCCCCATTGCTGTGCCTTGCAATTGCCAATAACAGTCCCCTTGAAAATAAAAAACATTTTTGTTGAGAACATGTTCTGACATACAGATAAGCAGAGTGTTAAATCCAGGTGGGTACAATTCTACCCTGTTCAGCCAATATTGTAGAGCTTGTAACCCTGCCCAGTGTGGTATACTGGTATATAAGGACTTAACGTCCAAGGTACACATAATCCAATCCGGTTCAAGTTGTGTGTCTGCAATTATCTTCAAGAATTCAGTAGTATCCTGGATTCTAGCCCTGACATGTTTCAAAAGTGGTTTCAAATATTGGGTAAGAAATGCTGAAAGTGGTTCAGTAAGTGATCCTATACCTGATACTATGGGTCTGCCCGGAGGATGTGTTATAGATTTATGAATTTTAGGCAGAAGATAAAGGATCTGTTTAGACGGATCTTTAACCTTGAGATGTTGGGCAGTTTTCATAGTTACAATGCCTTCCTCCAAGGCAGAATCTATAAAGTTGTCAATCTCCTGCTTAAAGTGATCAGTGGGATCAGTGCCCATATGCATATAACACTTAGAATCAGATAATTGTCTTAGACCCTCTTGGACTTAATAGTCCATATTCAGGACAACGACTGCACCACCTTTATCAGCCTGAAGTATAGCAATACCATGGTTAGATCTAAGTTCAGAAAGTGCTTCCCTCTCCATAGGAGTCATATTATCTGGTAAAATATGACATTCAAAATGTGGAAAATGTAACTCTTTCAGTACTGCCTGTTGGAAAACTGCCACATTTTTGTTCATGGGAGGTTGGAAAGTAGATCTATGAAAAGTAAAATCAGAAGATCTTTGAGTGTGTGATCTGTCCTGTTCTGAAAAAAATATTTTTAGATTGATTCTACGACAATAATCCATTATATCCAGTACAGTCTGGTATTGATCAGAAAAAAACCCGGGACAAAACCCAATCCTTTGTTCAATAGTGTGTATTGTTCTTTTGTTAATACATAGTCAGATAAATTCAAAACATTGTCAAAATTATTAGTTACTGTTCCAGTAGACATTGTATCAATCCTGTCATGGAATCTGTTCCTATTCCTGTTGGTATGTTTCCTTCCCCTAAAGGGAAACTAGTGTTAGTTTTCTTTTTCAATGGTGAGCCCACTGTTCTTCCACCCTCACTGTCGGTATAAGAGGACTCCTCCCCTGAAGTACTGGTGTAGGAGGAGTCCCTGTGTTTCAAGATGGATCTTGGTCTTTTCTTCGTCCTACCCCTGGTCGTTCCTGTCACTGTGTTTTGAAATCTAACTGTCCTCTGTGTTTCAAAGGGATGTCCTTTAACATAATCAATGATGTCCCTGTGGAATTTTTTAATTTTTCTATCCTTAGTGATTTTATCATAATTAGTGAGTTCCTTTGACAACCTGTCAACCAATTCGTGATAGTTGGAGCTGGCTGAAAACTTTTTACATTCCATGCTCAGGTTCTTAATCTCTGAAACACATGTGTCTATAGTTCTCTCATAGTAAGAGGCCAATATTCTGACAAAGGCCATAGAACCATCCTGTAGAGCCTGTTCCCAATCTTGCGTCAGCCTCTGTTCAGATCTGCTGACTAATGGTTGTAGTTTTATAAGTAAACCTCTAGGGGCCATATTTTTGTGAATGTAGGCTCTAAAGAGTCTCAAATGCCAAATGTTGGCCCTCAATCCTTTCAAACCCCTTTCCAAGGTTTTGAAAGCCAGTTCACAACTATCCACAGAATTAACTTTGGGTTGATTCGGGTGGTTGCTCGGGATTTGGTCTAATCCAAAAACCCCAATGTCTTCCTTGTCAGCACACCACCCATCCAACATTTGATCCAAATCCATATTGGTTAATAATACAGGTTGCCAAAGTTACCGAAAATCCAAAGTTACCAAATTGTAATCACTAGAACGACCAGAGGTGGATCCCGAAAGATACCTGAAAATTGTATAAGTGAAAATAATATCTAATTGGTAAAACTTTTTATGGAATAGTTCAAAGTAATCACCTATGAATGCAAATTTAGAATATATCAGAGCTAATGTTAATGAGATTCAAGTGTAGATAAACACCTTAATGACTAAATCTAAGTCACAAATAAAGGTGTGTGTTACTAGGTCTGTGTAGTTGGTATTCAATCATGTATCTTGTTGTATTTTTGTAGTTGTTTGGTTTGTCCCTTAGTTACATTAATCAGGTACGATGATTATAATAAATTGTCCAAATATAATGTTGAGGAAACACCTATAATCCTGTTCTAAAACTTATATATTGGTGATTGAACCGTTCAAAGTTAAGGTATTGAATGTTCATGAAGAAAATGTTTTATGTCACAATATAGAATATGCACAATGTATGTTTTAAGCACTAAATCAACCAATATAATGCTTATCCTTATCGAATGACTACCAGCATATTCAAAGTTAGTAACCCTAGTCCTGTAAATGGACTGGTAAGTTTGACATAAAAATATACCCAAAAAATTGGATATCCAATCTATATATATATAAAGATTCCTCGAATATGTTAATGATCCATGAACCAATACCCAAAAAAACAAAACAAAGTTATAAAGCAGTCAGTATCAATATTTTTAACATCATTTTAGACAGTTGTCCTAATATTAAAGTGTTGACACAAATAAACCCACAGACCCAAGTTGCTATACACATTCATCTGAATAAACTATTAAATATATGTGTGTATGTTGTGCTTTCTCGTTTGTGATGTACCATTTATATGACTCATATTTGTCAGCACAAAATCATACATTCATATACAGTACGTGTAGATAAAAAATATTATATCTCACTAAATTTAACAAAAAACATGTATCCTAAATACCAATGTTATATATAATGCCACTTATTCCATAAAAAAATATAGTCCAACGAGACAATTGTGTATGGGGCATAACCCCCCAAACCATTTCCAAGAACTAGGCTTGTATCGTTTAGTGCGTGGTTCGTTTGTATATACTTCTACCCTTAGGCCCAAACTGAAGTGTATACGTTCGCCAAAAATATATTGCTGATATCCTCTTTTATATGTTCATATGTAATATGAACTGTCCATAGATCCAACCAGTTAGTTCTCTTGTGTCTCAAAATAGTAAAAAACAGAGCAAAAATTAGAATTGTTGTTACAAAGTACCTTCGTTAATATGCTCCACGTATTCCGAAAACCGAAATGTTGTTCCAGATGCACTTTAGTCCACTAATAAACCCCAACCATTTCTTGAAATGAATCCTTTAATATTAGAAGAAGAAGTGTTACACCAAACAGTTAAACACCCAGTCAACTGTACACAATAAGTAGTCGTCAACACTACCAATTAGTTCTCTTATGTCCCAAAGTAGTGAAAAAACAGCTCAAAAGTTAAAATTGCTGTTACGGAGTAACTTTGTTGATATACTAAACGTATTCCGAAAAACGAAATGTTGCTCCAGGTACACTTTTAGTCCATTAGTAGACCCCAACCGTTGCTTGAAATGAATCCGTTGATATTGGAAAAAAGAAGTGTTACGCCAAACAGTTAAACGCCCAGTCCACTGTAATCCTTAGTAACACAATAAGTAGTCGTCACATATCACCATAAACAAAGGTAAGCCCTACATCCAACCCAAAAATGCTGAAAGAAACAAAATAAAAGTCCAAATAGCTGGTATAATCCAGGTAACACGCTGTTGTTACCCAAAACTTAAAACGCCAAGATACACAGGGAAGGTGTCCTCTCCAACCGACACGTGGAGCTAAACGCCAACAGCGAGGTGAAGAACTGCAAGCAAAAACAACACACCTCGCACGTACTGCTTGCCCGGCCCAACCAACGTAACTCAAACACAAAAAGCCAGCAAAGAAGTTCCACGTAACTGAAGTTTATTGTTCAGTGTCAAGCATGGACGAGCAAAGTCCAAAAGATACAAAATCTAAATTCTCATACTAGTTTCGGCAACAGCCTTCCTCAGTGAGAATAAAAAATAGCAAAATTATTACCAGCAAACATTGGTGTATTTATATAATGACCCAACCAATAGGTGATCATGGTATGTTCCCAATAGGGAATAATTCATGAGTAGGTACTAGGGCAAAGATAACACACAGAAATAAAGAGAAATAAAAAATAAAAAATAAAGATATGCATATCTTTGAAATTATCATAAATATCACATAAAAGTATAATATGTGTACATTTGTATGATATAAAAGTATATGACCAGAACAGACAAACAATTATGATACTAGATATTGGTGGACTAAAAATATATTTATATAAAGAATGACAGCTGTGTCAAAATTATGGTGTAGCAGTATGACTAGAAAATTAGTAATGGTAGGAAATATTAATTTAAATGGTATTTCCAAAATGTTGACTGCTACTTTATAGATGATCATTAAGACCAGGTGGAAATAGAGCTCCTAAATGAACTATCCAATATTTTTCTTTGTGACAGAGTATATTTTCCCATCCTAACTGATTGTGCCTGTTACCAGTAATCTTATCTATGATGGTGAACATGAATTTGGCTGTGGGATGTTTAATAGTGTGTTGGTATAGGGCATTTGTCAATTTTTTAGTACGAATGTCACTTCGATGTTCTCCTATTCTGATTCTATTATAAATATTATAAATATATATAATTATATAAATATAAATACTATTATAAATAACTAAATATATTTTTAGTCCACCAATATCTAGTATCATAATTGTTTGTCTGTTCTGGTCATATACTTTTATATCATACAAATGTACACATATTATACTTTTATGTGATATTTATGATAATTTCAAAGATATGCATATCTTTATTTTTTATTTTTTATTTCTCTTTATTTCTGTGTGTTATCTTTGCCCTAGTACCTACTCATGAATTATTCCCTATTGGGAACATACCATGATCACCTATTGGTTGGGTCATTATATAAATACACCAATGTTTGCTGGTAATAATTTTGCTATTTTTTATTCTCACTGAGGAAGGCTGTTGCTGAAACTAGCATGAGAATTTAGATTTTGTATCTTTTGGACTTTGCTAGTCCATGCTTGACGCTGAATAATAAACTTCAGTTACGTGGAACTTCTTTGCTGGCTTTTTGTGTTTGAGTTACGTTGGTTGGGCCGGGCAAGCAGTAAGTGCGAGGTGTGTTGTTTTTGCTTGCAGTTCTTCACCTCGCTGTTGGCGTTTAGCTCCACGTGTCGGTTGGAGAGGACACCTTCCCTGTGTATCTTGGCGTTTTAAGTTTTGGGTAACAACAGCGTGTTACCTGGATTATACCAGCTATTTGGACTTTTATTTTGTTTCTTTCAGCATTTTTGGGTTGGATGTAGGGCTTACCTTTGTTTATGGTGATATGTGACGACTACTTATTGTGTTACTAAGGATTACAGTGGACTGCGCGTTTAACTGTTTGGCGTAACACTTCTTTTTTCCAATATCAACGGATTCATTTCAAGCAACGGTTGGGGTCTACTAATGGACTAAAAGTGTACCTGGAGCAACATTTCGTTTTTCGGAATACGTTTAGTATATCAACAAAGTTACTCCGTAACAGCAATTTTAACTTTTGAGCTGTTTTTTCACTACTTTGGGACATAAGAGAACTAATTGGTAGTGTTGACGACTACTTATTGTGTACAGTTGACTGGGCGTTTAACTGTTTGGTGTAACACTTCTTCTTCTAATATTAAAGGATTCATTTCAAGAAATGGTTGGGGTTTATTAGTGGACTAAAGTGCATCTGGAACAACATTTCGGTTTTCGGAATACGTGGAGCATATTAACGAAGGTACTTTGTAACAACAATTCTAATTTTTGCTCTGTTTTTTACTATTTTGAGACACAAGAGAACTAACTGGTTGGATCTATGGACAGTTCATATTACATATGAACATATAAAAGAGGATATCAGCAATATATTTTTGGCGAACGTATACACTTCAGTTTGGGCCTAAGGGTAGAAGTATATACAAACGCGAACCACGCACTAAACGATACAAGCCTAGTTCTTGGAAATGGTTTGGGGGGTTATGCCCCATACACAATTGTCTCGTTGGACTATATTTTTTTATGGAATAAGTGGCATTATATATAACATTGGTATTTAGGATACATGTTTTTTGTTAAATTTAGTGAGATATAATATTTTTTATCTACACGTACTGTATATGAATGTATGATTTTGTGCTGACAAATATGAGTCATATAAATGGTACATCACAAACGAGAAAGCACAACATACACACATATATTTAATAGTTTATTCAGATGAATGTGTATAGCAACTTGGGTCTGTGGGTTTATTTGTGTCAACACTTTAATATTAGGACAACTGTCTAAAACGATGTTAAAAATATTGATACTGACTGTTTTATAACTTTGTTTTGTTTTTTTGGGTATTGGTTCATGGATCATTAACATATTCGAGGAATCTTTATATATATATAGATTGGAAATCCAATTTTTTGGGTATATTTTTATGTCAAACTTACCAGTCCATTTACAGGACTAGGGTTACTAACTTTGAATATGCTGGTAGTCATTCGATAAGGATAAGCATTATATTGGTTGATTTAGTGCTTATAACATACATTGTGCATATTCTGTATTGTGACATAAAACATTTTCTTCATAAACATTCAATACCTTAACTTTGAATGGTTCAATCACCAATATATAAGTTTTAGAACAGGATTATAGGTGTTTCCTCAACATTATATTTGGACAATTTATTATAATCATCGTACCTGATTAATGTAACTAAGGGACAAACCAAACAACTACAAAAATACAACAAGATACATGATTGAATACCAACTACACAGACCTAGTAACACACACCTTTATTTGTGACTTAGATTTAGTCATTAAGGTGTACATCTACACTTGAATCTCATTAACATTAGCTCTGATATATTCTAAATTTGCATTCATAGGTGATTACTTTGAACTATTCCATAAAAAGTTTTACCAATTAGATATTATTTTCACTTATACAATTTTCAGGTATCTTTCGGGATCCACCTCTGGTCGTTCTAGTGATTACAATTTGGTAACTTTGGATTTTCGGTAACTTTGGCAACCTGTATTATCAACCAATATGGATTTGAATCAAATGTTGGATGGGTGGTGTGCTGACAAGGAAGACATTGGGGTTTTTGGATTAGACCAAATCCCGAGCAACCACCCGAATCAACCCAAAGTTAATTCTGTGGATAGTTGTGAACTGGCTTTCAAAACCTTGGAAAGGGGTTTGAAAGGACTGAGGGCCAACATTTGGCATTTGAGACTCTTTAGAGCCTACATTCACAAAAATATGGCCCCTAGATTTTTACGTATCAAACTACAACCATTAGTCAGCAGATCTGAACAGAGGCTGACGCAAGATTGGGAACAGGCTCTACAGGATGGTTCTATGGCCTTTGTCAGAATATTGGCCTCTTACTATGAGAGAACTATAGACACATGTGTTTCAGAGATTAAGAACCTGAGCATGGAATGTAAAAAGTTTTCAGCCAGCTCCAACTATCACGAATTGGTTGACAGGTTGTCAAAGGAACTCACTAATTATGATAAAATCACTAAGGATAGAAAAATTAAAAAATTCCACAGGGACATCATTGTTTATGTTAAAGGACATCCCTTTGAAACACAGAGGACAGTTAGATTTCAAAACACAGTGACAAGAACGACCAGGGGTAGGACGAAGAAAAGACCAAGATCCATCTTGAAACACAGGGACTCCTCCTACACCAGTACTTCAGGGGAGGAGTCCTCTTATACCGACAGTGAGGGTGGAAGAACAGTGGGCTCACCATTGAAAAAGAAAACTAACACTAGTTTCCCTTTAGGGGAAGGAAAAGATCCAGGGGGGGAAGGAAACATACCAACAGGAATAGGAACAGATTCCATGACAGGATTGATACAATGTCTACTGGAACAGTAACTAATAATTTTGACAATGTTTTGAATTTATCTGACTATGTATTAACAAAAGAACAATACACACTATTGAACAAAGGATTGGGTTTTGTCCCGGGTTTTTTTTCTGATCAATACCAGACTGTACTGGATATAATGGATTATTGTCGTAGAATCAATCTAAAAATATTTTTTTCAGAACAGGACAGATCACACACTCAAAGATCTTCTGATTTTACTTTTCATAGATCTACTTTCCAACCTCCCATGAACAAAAATGTGGCAGTTTTCCAACAGGCAGTACTGAAAGAGTTACATTTTCCACATTTTGAATGTCATATTTTACCAGATAATATGACTCCTATGGAGAGGGAAGCACTTTCTGAACTTAGCTCTAACCATGATATTGCTATACTTCAGGCTGATAAAGGTGGTGCAGTCGTTGTCCTGAACATGGACTATTAAGTCCAAGAGGGACTAAGACAATTATCTGATTCTAAGTGTTATATGCATATGGGCACCGATCCCACTGATCACTTTAAGCAGGAGATTGACAACTTTATAGATTCTGCCTTGGAGGAAGGCATTGTAACTATGAAAACTGCCCAACATCTCAAGGTTAAAGATCCGTCTAAACAGATCCTTTATCTTCTGCCTAAAATTCATAAATCTATAACACATCCTCCGGGCAGACCCATAGTATCAGGTATAGGATCACTTACTGAACCACTTTCAGCATTTCTTACCCAATATTTGAAACCACTTTTGAAACATGTCAGGGCTAGAATCCAGGATACTACTGAATTCTTGAAGATAATTGCAGACACACAACTTGAACCGGATTGGATTATGTGTACCTTGGACGTTAAGTCCTTATATACCAGTATACCACACTGGGCAGGGTTACAAGCTCTACAATATTGGCTGAACAGGGTAGAATTGTACCCACCTGGATTTAACACTCTGCTTATCTGTATGTCAGAACATGTTCTCAACAAAAATGTTTTTTATTTTCAAGGGGACTGTTATTGGCAATTGCAAGGCACAGCAATGGGGGCTTCTTTTGCCCCTATATACGCCGATTTATTTATGGCCTACTTGGAAGAATGCCTCATTTACAACCCCTTGCATAACATTTATAAGGTAGAAATGGACATTTGGCGGAGATATTTGGATGATTGCTGGATGGTGTGGTGTGCGGATTCTGAATATCTTATGGAATTTGTGGAGTATCTTAATAACAATCTGTGGGGTATAGAGTTTTCTATAACAACCCATCAATATCAAATTGATTTTTTGGATGTCACTATATATACAAATGAAGATCACACACTAAATACTAAATTATTTCGCAAATATCCACAATTCAATTCCTTGTTACATGCATCTAGTATGCATCCACGCCACACGTCTCTAACATCCCGAAATCCCAATATCTCAGAATCAAACGTATCAACTCATCTACTTCAGATTATGAAGAAGCCAAAACGGACCTGAACAACAGATTTCTGGATAGGGGATATTCTGTCTTTGACATTACATCTGCCTATACACATACAGATAAGCAGGACAGGCAAACCCTGCTCCAATATAAGGACCGTGTCCACTGTCCAAAGGATGACACTATTAGGCTCATTACCACCTTTGGGAAAAATCATCAGGTGGTTAGGAAAGTTATTAACAACAATTGGAATATTTTGTTAGCAAATGACTCTGTGTAATATCCTAGGTGATCGATGCCTGATTTCATACAGGAGAGGTAAAACTTTGTGTTCATTATTTTCACATTACAAACAAAGGGAAAGTGGTGGTGCCAAATTCAAGCAATTAACGATAACAGGAGATGTACTTCTGGGCACTTTCCCCTGTGGGCACTGTACCTCTTGCAGTCAGGTTAATAAGATCAAACAATTTACTAGTTCCAATACAAGTAAAATATATGATGTTAGGATTTTTGGTAATTGTTCAACCAGTTGGGTGATCTATCTGGCTACTTGCCATTGTTCCGCCTTTTATGTGGGCAAAACTTCAAGATCATTGAGAATCAGAATAGGAGAACGTCGAAGTGACATTCGTACTAAAAAATTGACAAATGCCCTATACCAACACACTATTAAACATCCCACAGCCAAATTCATGTTCACCATCATAGATAAGATTACTGGTAACAGGCACAATCAGTTAGGATGGGAAAATATACTCTGTCACAAAGAAAAATATTGGATATTTCATTTAGGAGCTCTATTTCCACCTGGTCTTAATGATCATCTATAAAGTAGCAGTCAACATTTTGGAAATACCATTTAAATTAATATTTCCTACCATTACTAATTTTCTAGTCATACTGCTACACCATAATTTTTGACACAGCTGTCATTCTTTATATAAATATATTTTTAGTCCACCAATATCTAGTATCATAATTGTTTGTCTGTTCTGGTCATATACTTTTATATCATACAAATGTACACATATTATACTTTTATGTGATATTTATGATAATTTCAAAGATATGCATATCTTTATTTTTTATTTTTTATTTCTCTTTATTTCTGTGTGTTATCTTTGCCCTAGTACCTACTCATGAATTATTCCCTATTGGGAACATACCATGATCACCTATTGGTTGGGTCATTATATAAATACACCAATGTTTGCTGGTAATAATTTTGCTATTTTTTATTCTCACTGAGGAAGGCTGTTGCCGAAACTAGTATGAGAATTTAGATTTTGTATCTTTTGGACTTTGCTAGTCCATGCTTGACGCTGAACAATAAACTTCAGTTACATGGAACTTCTTTGCTGGCTTTTTGTGTTTGAGTTATTCTACAAAAGGGCCTTACAGAGACAGATGCTTGGTTCAAGAGCCATGGGCTCAAGCTCAATGCCAAGAAATATATAGTTATCCCCTTTGGGAAAAACCATGTACCCATGAATTACCAAATAAGTGGCAGTACACTAAACACCGAAAGTGTAATAAGGGACTTAGGGACACAGGTGGAGAGTGGTCTCACCTGCGATAACCACACCACCACAACAGTCAGGGAATTCTTCTATGTGGCACATCTTATCACTAAGGGCTTTTCATCCAGGAAGAAAAGGAGGTCATTGTCCCACTGTACTCATTCCTCATTAGACCCATTATAGAGTACAACACCCCATTTGGTATGTACCTCACAAGACATCTGCAACAGTTGGAAAGGCCGCAGAAATACCTCACTAAAAGAATCACAGGCCTAAAGTAGATGCCCTATGCTGAGCATCTAAAAAATCTCCAGCTATACTCTGTCACATATCATCTACTCAGAGGCGATCTCTGCTTAACATACAAGGCCATGTCAAACCCAGAGCTGTTGGATATGCTACACTTAAAGAAATCCCAAACCCTCATAGCCACACTCTCCAGGGATCTAAACCTGGTCATCACAATGAACAAAACATGCTGGAGGGATAAGTTCCTATCCCAGCGACTCCTCATACTCTGGAATAGACTGCCCATACGTGTCAAGCAGAGTGCCTCTTTGGCCGTCTTCAAAAGGAACCTTGACAATTGGATGGGAGATAGGAAATTCACCCTGGGGATCATGTCAGTCACCCTGCTAGACAGGGGACCAGGGAAGCAAATATTCTGGGAAGAAATAGCTGGGGAACTGTTACGGCTAGGCATGTATAGGCCCTAGGGCCAATAGCCAAGTACCAACCTATGAAACTCTTTTCCTATCATAATGCCTTTACAAGAATTAAGCTGACATAATTGCACTCACCTGACCTATATCGGGACCAAACCAGGTGAAAAAATGTATGGTCTTCCCTGACTGTAGGAGATACTATAATATTAGTTCCTTACTGTGCAACAAAATTAATATATTTAAGTGATTTTATGGTAAATGAAAGTAGATGTGATTAATTGGAAGCAGAAATCAACTGCAATGCTTAGTTTGGTTGGTTTTGCATATTAAATTACAAATACAGTTATCTACAAAGCTTCAGCTTCTGGAAGAAATATGCTTTTGAAATGAAATACATATTTGATGATACATCTTTTAAACTAGATGTTAGCCTGTATAATCGTATCTGAAGCTTATCTGCTGCCACATATAAGTGGTACATGGGAGATTGTTGACTGCATTGTTTTACATGCACTCACAGTCACATGCATGGAGGACATACACATGCATATATATATATATATATATATATATATATATATATATATATATATATATATATATAAAACAGCTGGTTTTCAGATTAAATGAGAGGAGAAACTACAATGGCTTCAGATAAGGTGCACCTCACAGATACAAAACCAAACATCTGCAAAAACAATGCTTGTCAATTGTATGCAGTAACAACAAGCATTACATAAAGCGCAGATCATTTTAATAATTTAACATGAAAATGAAACAGCTTCTGGGAATAGAGCAAGTAATTACATGAACACATTGTATCCAAGCATATGAGTGAGAAAGTGCATATGCTATGTGTTTCAAGTATCATGATGCATTCATTTGCATGTTTCCATATTTGCATACAGCATACAAATGGCTACGAATGGGTATTAGATTGCATAAAATAAGCTGTTAGCTGCTCTGTGCCTTTTTTTTCCCTTTTTTCAGAGTGGTTCCTTCACAGAAAAGTTATATATTTTTACACATTAGATGCATTTAGTAGGAACACTAAGGAAATAATCCATCATGCATTTAAGTAAAGCAGCCTTAAGATATTAAAAGTTAAATCAAGATAACAGATACACTGTAGTTCTAGTAACATAAATGAGTGTTGAAAAGACTGAAAAGTTCTACTATGACTTCTTTAGACATGTTATCATTATAAAATGCACGTTCATACCATAATGCTGTCTATATTATCTACTCCTAATCTCTTTTCATTGTCTATGAAGAATACATTTGTTCTATTAGGAGAAAACAAACAAGTGTTGCAAATTTGTATCACATGTTGCTGAGCTTTGAGAGTCTTTTCTTCAAATACTTGCATTTGCAGCAGCTGGAATGGATATTGTGGTAGATAACAGAATGCAGTTACTCAATTTTTTGTTCCATTGTTGTGTGCCCACCACTGCTTCTGCGTAGCATAAAGTCACATGAGCCAGTCAGCTGTATGAAGTCTGTTTGTGTGAGTCCAGTAAGTCAACATAATTTTGATCAAAGTCACTTGCAGAGCTATTGGAATGTATACTCTTCTCCAGGTATGTGTAATGATATAGTTAGCATCTATACATATTTGGTGAGAGTATCTCTCCACACAGAGGTGCAGGGAGTCTTGCCTCCTGCATAAAAAAAAACACACTTAGAGGTTCACTATAAAGATTTCATTTTGCACTTGCTGAAATTTCCTTCAATAGACTGACCTGAATCCATGGCCACTATCTGATTGTCTGACTCAGTCATGTTTTAGCAAAACCAAAGTTGAAAAACCACAGAAAGTGAGTTGGTGATCAACAAATGTGTTAATAACTTTCCCTAAGGTGCTGCACACTTGTGACCTTGGAGTTAGTTAAACTAGTTAAGTGTTTGGAGGAGGTAAAAGCCCCACACATGGCAGGTATGAGAGCACCATTTAAGAAAACGTTCAGTGAGAAGTGATAATACTTTGGTTTATTCCAATCACCTTTCACTGAACAGAAACTACAGCTCATTACCTACATTTCATGAAAACATAAATGAATTTGTATCTAGATTTTAAACACTGTGCACAACTCTTTGCACTGTGCTTTCACATTCCCTGGATCCCATTTCAACAGGTTACTTTTTCAGGAATTGCAATGAAAACAAAGAAGAAATCGACCAGCTCTGTATCTTGTGCTATTCAAATTATGTGATTGTTGTAAAGAAAGTGAATACGCATGCTTATTGTGCAGCAAAGAGATGTTTCGTCATGTTCACCTCTATATATGCTTTCTGGTTTAATGACTAGACTGTATGGCAAACACAGGAAATGTGCCTAACATAAAGAGCACTAGCATAAACAGCAATTTTGCATACTGTTAGGAATAACTTGTAGCAATGACAACAAAGAATTAAAAGTTCCTATTGGTCTTTTTACTTTAGCTTACAGTAATGATACAGGAAAGATAGGAAAAGAAAGAGACAAAAGCTTGCACAGATGAACTTGCATTGTGTGTGTGTGTGTGTGTGTGTGTGTGTGTGTGTGTGTGTGTGTGTGTGTGTGTGTGTGTGTGTGTGTGTGTGTGTATGCACGCGCATGTGTATGTATGTATGTGTGTGGGTGTGTGTGGATGTATGGGTGTGTTTGTGTGTGTATTTGAGAGAGATTTCAGTAAAAGCAAAATCTACTAACTGTTTCCTGAAGTTACAGGAGTAGGCCTAGGTATTGTTTGCTTTGGTTCAGAATCAAGTATTAACTCATGAATAATGTTTACTTTATCCCTACCAAATTCAGCTCTGAGAACCACTTAACTGTCTGAGACTAGCTGAAGAAGACAGCTTGCACATCAGCATATTCCAGCTAATTTATATCACATTCAAATGGCCTTACCTGGAAATGGGGGTACTTTATTCCTCCTTTTGGTAGCCCACCTGCATATGTGCCTCAGAGATATCCACAGCAAGCTATATTATTCATGGGGTTCCAATCAGATAGTCGAACTTCTGCAAGTTCGAACCTCGTATGATCAAGACCATAAGTTCGAATTTGCAGAGGTTTGCGTGTTTCAATGGAAATCACCATAAGGAGAGGTTTCCATTTTGTTCAATGTGGTGCAATCTCGGAGTTGGTACATTTAAGTAGCAGGTTATGAGAGGGGTGCAGGGGAGCTTGCGCCCCCCCCCCCGCTTACAACAGTTTTTTTTTTGCTTGTTTGTTTTTTATCCATAATTGAAGTTTTTTAAATTCGAACAGGATGGTTCAAACATTCCATGCTCTAAGTTATTAAACTTTGACTATGTGATATAGACCCTTATTCATGTCTACAATACCTTGCAGGGTTTCTTTGCCTAAACTGATAATGCTTACATGAAAGAAAAAAAACACTCTGGCATACTCACCACAAGCCTCTCTACCTTCAGTTAACTTGTCATTAATTTTAGTTTAATCGTTAGCTCTAATCAAAGACAATTCCAAATCAGCTACAACTATAAAGAAATTGCTTGATATTAATTTCCAAATCACTTCACTGCAAATGCCTACTGAGTGCAAAACTCAATTTCCTTTTTGAAATTGAGAATTTTCAAGAATGCCCTTGGATTTTTGTCTTGCCCCATTAATGTTTCTGACTTTAAAAAGAGAATGGTAATAAGAAGATACAAGAAATTGGAAAACATTTAGAAGTTTGCATAGATGAATACATTCATAATGATGTGTATACAAAGTAAAAAAATACATTCATCATGATGTGTACACAAAGTAAAAAAAATACATTCATCATGATGTGCACACAAACTAAAAAAGATAAATACATTAATCATTATGTGTACACAAAGTAAAAAAGATAAACACATTCATCATGATGTGTACAGAAAGTAAAAAGATAAATACATTCATCATGTTGTGCACACAAAGTAAAAAAATACATTCATCGTGATGTGTACACAAAGTAAAAAAATACATTCATCATGATGTGTACACAAAGTAAAAAAATACATTCATCATGATGTGTATACAAAGTAAAAAAATACATCCATCATGATGTGTACACAAAGTAAAAAATACATTCATCTTGATGTGTACACAAAGTAAAAAAATACATTCATCATGATGTGTATACAAAGTAAACAAAAATACATTCATCATGATGTGTACACAAAGTAAAAAAATACATTCATCATGATGTGTATACAAAGTAAACAAAAATACATTCATCATGATGTGTACACAAAGTAAAAAAATACATTCATCATGATGTGTACACAAAGTAAAAAGATAAATACATTCATCACTATGTGTATACAAAGTAAAAAGATAAATACATTCATCATGATGTGTACACAAAGTAAAAAAATAAATACATTCATCATGTTGTGCACACAAAGTAAAAAAATACATTCATCATGATGTGTACACAAAGTAAAAAAATACATTCATCATGATGTGTACACAAAGTAAAAAAATACATTCATCATGATGTGCATACAAAGTAAAAAAATACATTCATCATGATGTGTACACAAAGTAAAAAAATACATTCATCATCATGTGTACACAAAGTAAAAAAATACATTCATCATGATGTGTATACAAAGTAAACAAAATACATTCATCATGATGTGTACACAAAGTAAAAAAATACATTCATCATGATGTGTACACAAAGTAAAAAGATAAATACATTCATCACTATGTGTATACAAAGTAAAAAGATAAATACATTCATCATGATGTGTACACAAACTAAAAAAGATAAATACATTCATCATTATGTGTACACAAAGTAAAAAAGATAAACACATTCATCATCATGTGTACACAAAGCAAAAAAGATAAATACATTCATCATGATGTGTACACAAAGTAAAAAAAATACAGTCATCATAATGTGTACACAAAGTAAACAAAAATACATTCATCATGATGTGTACACAAAGTAAACAAAAATACATTCATCATGATGCGTATACAAAGTAAAAAAAATACATTCATCATGATGTGTATACAAAGTAAAAAAATACATTCATCATGATGTGTACACAAAGTAAAAAGATAAATACATTCATCATTATGTGCACACAAACTAAAAAAGATAAATACATTCATCATTATGTGTACACAAAGTAAAAAGATAAACACATTCATCATTATGTGCATACAAAGTAAAAAAGATAAATATATTCATCACTATGTGTACACAAAGCAAAAAAGAGAAATACATTCATCATGATGTGTACACAAAGCAAAAAGATAAATACGTTCAACATGTGTACACAAAGAAAACAATAAATACATTCATCATGATGTGTACACAAAAAAAGATAAATACCTTCATCATTATGTGTACACAAAGTAAAAAGATAAATACATTCATGATGTGTACACAAAGTAAAAAGATAAATACATTCATCATTATGTGTATACAAAGTAAAAAGATAAATACATTCATCATTATATGTAAACAAAGTAAAAAAGATAAATACATCCACCATGATGTGTACACAAATAAAAAAGATAAATACATTCATCATGTGTACACAAAATAAAAAAGATAAATACCTTCATCATGATGTGTACACAAAGTAAAAAAAATACATTCACCATGATGTGTACACAAAGTAAAAAGATAAATGCATTCATGATGTGTACACAAAATAAAAAGATAAATACTTTCATCACTATGTGTACACAAAATAAAAAAATACATTCATCATTATGCGTATACAAAGTAAAAAGATAAATACATTCATCATGATGCGTACACAAAGTAAAAAAGATAAATACAGTCATCATTATATGTACACAAAGTAAAAAGATAAATACATTCATGATGTGTACACAAAGTAAAAATATAAATACATTCATCATTATGTGTACACAAAGTAAAAAGATAAATACATTCATGGTGTGTACACAAAGTAAAAAGATAAATACATTTATCATTATGTGTATACAAAGTAAAAAGATAAATACATTCATCATTATTTGTACACAAAGTAAAAAGATAAATACATTCATCATTATGTGTACACAAAGTAAAAAAGATAAATACATTCACCACGATGTGTACACAAAGTAAATACGATAAATACATCATCATTATGTGCACACAAAATAAAAAAAGTAAATGCATTCATCATAATGTGTACACAAAGTAAAAAAATAAATACATTCACCATGATGTGCACACAAAGAAAAAGATAAATACATTCATCATGATGTGTACACAAAGTAAAAATATAAATACATTAATCATGATGTATACACAAAGTAAAAAAAAATACATTCATCATGATGTGTACACAAAGTAAAATGATAACTACATTCATCATTATGTATACAAAAAATAAAAAGATAAATACATTCATAATGATGTGTACACAAAGTAAAGAATAAATGCATTCATCATGATGTGTACACAAAGTAAAAAGATAAATACATTCATCATGATGTGTAGACAAAAAAGATAAATACATTCATCATTATATGCACACAAAGTAAGAAAGATAAATATATTCATCACTATGTGTACAGAAAGCAAAAAAGATAAATACATGCATCATGATGTGTACACAAAAAAGATAAATACCTTCATTATGTGTACACAAAGTAAAAATATAAATATATTCATGATGTGTACACAAAGTAAAAAGATAAATACATTCATCATTATGTGTATACAAAGTAAAAAGATAAATATATTCATCATTATGTGTACACAAAGTAAAAAGATAAATACATTCATTATTATATGTACACAAAGTAAAAAAAGATAAATACATTCATCATGATGTGTACACAAAGTAAAAATATAAATACATTCATGATGTCTACACAAAGGAAAAAGATAAATACATTCATCATTATGTGTATACAAAGTAAAAAGATAAATATATTCATCATTATGTGTACACAAAGTAAAAAGATAAATACATTCATCATTATGTGTACATGAAGTAAAAAAGATAAATACATTCATCATGATGTGTACACAAAGTAAAAAAGATAAATACATTCATCATTATGTGTACACAAAATAAAAAAGATAAATACCTTCATCATGATGTGTACACAAAGTAAATAAATACATTCACCATGATGTGTACACAAAGTAAAAAGATAAATGCATTCATGATGTGTACACAAAGTAAAAAGATAAATACTTTCATCATTATTTGTACACAAAGTAAGAAAAATACATTCATCATTATGTGTATACAAAGTAAAAAAGATAAATACAGTCATCATTATGTGTACACAAAGTAAAACGATAAAAATGTTCATCATGATGTGTACACAAAGCAAAAAAGATAAATACATTCATCGTGATGTGTACACAAAGTAAAAAAATGCATTCATCATGATGTGTACACAAGAAAAAGATAAATACATTCATCATTATGTGTACACAAAGTAAGAAAAATACATTCATCACTATGTGTACACAAAGTAAAAAGGATAAATACATTCATCATGATGTGTACACAAAGTAAAAAAGATAAATACATTCATCATTATGTGTACACAAAGTAAAAAAGCTAAATATATTCATCATGTTGTGCACACAAAGCAAAAAAAAAAATAAATACATTCATCATGATGTGTACACAAAAAAAAGATAAATACATTCGTCATTATGTTACACAACGTAAAAAGATAAATACATTCATGATGTGTACACAAAGTAAAAAGATAAATACAATTATCGTTATGTGTATACAAAGTAAAAAGATAAATACATTCATCATTATGTGTACACAAAGTAAAAGGATAAATACATTCATGATTATGTGTACACAAAGTAAAATGATAAATACATTCACCATGATATGTACACAAAACAAAAAGATAAATACATTCATCATGATGTGTACACAAAGTAAAATAATAAATAAATTCATCATTTTCTGTACACAAAGTAAAAAGATAAATACACTCATCATTATCTGTACACAAAGTAAAAAGATAAATACATTTATGATGTATCATAAAGTAAAAAGATAAATACATTCATCATGATGTGTACACAAAGTAAAAAAGATAAACACATTCATCATTATGTGCACACAATGTAAAAAAGACAAATATATTCATCACTATGTGTACACAAAGCAAAAAAGATAAATACATTCATCATGATGTGTACACAAAGCAAAAAGATAAATACATTCATAATGTGTACACAAAGAAAACAATAAATACATTCATCATGATGTGTACACAAAAAAAGATAAATACCTTCATCATTATGTGTACACAAAGTAAAAAGATAAATACATTCATGATGTGTACACAAAGTAAAAAGATAATTATATTCATTATTATGTGTACACAAAGTAAAAATATAAATACATTCATCATTATATGTACACAAAGTAAAAAAGATAAATACATCCACCATGATGTGTACACAAATAAAAAAGATAAATACATTCATCATGTGTACACAAAATAAAAAAAGATAAATACCTTCATCATGATGTGTACACAAAGTAAAAAAAATACATTCACCATGATGTGTACACAAAGTAAAAAGATAAATGCATTCATGATGTGTACACAAAATAAAAAGATAAATACTTTCATCACTATGTGTACACACAAAAAAAATACATTCATCATTATGCGTACACAAAGTAAAAAAGATAAATACAGTCATCATTATATGTACACAAAGTAAAAAGATAAATACATTCATGATGTGTACACAAAGTAAAAATATAAATACATTCATCATTATGTGTACACAAAGCAAAAAGATAAATACATTCAACATGTGTACACAAAGAAAACAATAAATACATTCATCATGATGTGTACACAAAAAAAGATAAATACCTTCATCATTATGTGTACACAAAGTAAAAAGATAAATACATTCATGGTGTGTACACAAAGTAAAAAGATAAATACATTCATCATTATGTGTATACAAAGTAAAAAGATAAATACATTCATCATTATGTGTATACAAAGTAAAAAGATAATTATATTCATTATTATGTGTACACAAAGTAAAAAGATAAATACATTCATCATTATATGTAAACAAAGTAAAAAAGATAAATACATCCACCATGATGTGTACACAAATAAAAAAGATAAATACATTCATCATGTGTACACAAAATAAAAAAGATAAATACCTTCATCATGATGTGTACACAAAGTAAAAAAAATACATTCACCATGATGTGTACACAAAGTAAAAAGATAAATGCATTCATGATGTGTACACAAAATAAAAAGATAAATACTTTCATCACTATGTGTACACAAAATAAAAAATACATTCATCATTATCGTATACAAAGTAAAAAGATAAATACATTCATCATGATGCGTACACAAAGTAAAAAAGATAAATACAGTCATCATTATATGTACACAAAGTAAAAAGATAAATACATTCATGATGTGTACACAAAGTAAAAATATAAATACATTCATCATTATGTGTACACAAAGTAAAAAGATAAATACATTCATGGTGTGTACACAAAGTAAAAAGATAAATACATTTATCATTATGTGTATACAAAGTAAAAAGATAAATACATTCATCATTATTTGTACACAAAGTAAAAAGATAAATACATTCATCATTATGTGTACACAAAGTAAAAAAGATAAATACATTCACCACGATGTGTACACAAAGTAAATACGATAAATACATCATCATTATGTGCACACAAAATAAAAAAAGTAAATGCATTCATCATAATGTGTACACAAAGTAAAAAAATAAATACATTCACCATGATGTGCACACAAAGAAAAAGATAAATACATTCATCATGATGTGTACACAAAGTAAAAATATAAATACATTAATCATGATGTCTACACAAAGTAAAATGATAACTACATTCATCATTATGTATACAAAAAATAAAAAGATAAATACATTCATAATGATGTGTACACAAAGTAAAGAATAAATGCATTCATCATGATGTGTACACAAAGTAAAAAGATAAATACATTCATCATGATGTGTAGACAAAAAAGATAAATACATTCATCATTATATGCACACAAAGTAAGAAAGATAAATATATTCATCACTATGTGTACAGAAAGCAAAAAAGATAAATACATTCATCATGATGTGTACACAAAAAAGATAAATACCTTCATTATGTGTACACAAAGTAAAAATATAAATATATTCATGATGTGTACACAAAGTAAAAAGATAAATACATTCATCATTATGTGTATACAAAGTAAAAAGATAAATATATTCATCATTATGTGTACACAAAGTAAAAAGATAAATACATTCATTATTATATGTACACAAAGTAAAAAAAGATAAATACCTTCATCATGATGTGTACACAAAGTAAAAATATAAATACATTCATGATGTCTACACAAAGTAAAAAGATAAATACATTCATCATTATGTGTATACAAAGTAAAAAGATAAATATATTCATCATTATGTGTACACAAAGTAAAAAGATAAATACATTCATCATTATGTGTACATGAAGTAAAAAAGATAAATACATTCATCATGATGTGTACACAAAGTAAAAAAGATAAATACATTCATCATTAAGTGTACACAAAATAAAAAAGATAAATACCTTCATCATGATGTGTACACAAAGTAAATAAATACATTCACCATGATGTGTACACAAAGTAAAAAGATAAATGCATTCATGATGTGTACACAAAGTAAAAAGATAAATACTTTCATCATTATTTGTACACAAAGTAAGAAAAATACATTCATCATTATGTGTATACAAAGTAAAAAAGATAAATACAGTCATCATTCATTATGTGTACACAAAGTAAAACGATAAAAATGTTCATCATGATGTGTACACAAAGCAAAAAAGATAAATACATTCATCGTGATGTGTACACAAAGTAAAAAAATGCATTCATCATGATGTGTACACAAGAAAAAGATAAATACATTCATCATTATGTGTACACAAAGTAAGAAAAATACATTCATCATTATGTGTACACAAAGTAAAAAGGATAAATACATTCATCATGATGTGTACACAAAGTAAAAAAGATAAATACATTCATCATTATGTGTACACAAAGTAAAAAAGCTAAATATATTCATCATGTTGTGCACACAAAGCAAAAAAAAAAAATAAATACATTCATTATGATGTGTACACAAAAAAAAGATAAATACATTCGTCATTATGTTACACAACGTAAAAAGATAAATACATTCATGATGTGTACACAAAGTAAAAAGATAAATACAATTATCGTTATGTGTATACAAAGTAAAAAGATAAATACATTCATCATTATGTGTACACAAAGTAAAAGGATAAATACATTCATGATTATGTGTACACAAAGTAAAATGATAAATACATTCACCATGATATGTACACAAAACAAAAAGATAAATACATTCATCATGATGTGTACACAAAGTAAAATAATAAATAAATTCATCATTATCTGTACACAAAGTAAAAAGATAAATACACTCATCATTATCTGTACACAAAGTAAAAAGATAAATACATTTATGATGTATACGCAAAGTAAAAAGATAAATACATTCATCATGATGTGTACACAAAGTAAAAAAGATAAACACATTCATCATTATGTGCACACAATGTAAAAAAGATAAATATATTCATCACTATGTGTACACAAAGCAAAAAAGATAAATACATTCATCATGATGTGTACACAAAGCAAAAAGATAAATACATTCATAATGTGTACACAAAGAAAACAATAAATACATTCATCATGATGTGTACACAAAAAAAGATAAATACCTTCATCATTATGTGTACACAAAGTAAAAAGATAAATACATTCATGATGTGTACACAAAGTAAAAAGATAATTATATTCATTATTATGTGTACACAAAGTAAAAATATAAATACATTCATCATTATATGTACACAAAGTAAAAAAGATAAATACATCCACCATGATGTGTACACAAATAAAAAAGATAAATACATTCATCATGTGTACACAAAATAAAAAAAGATAAATACCTTCATCATGATGTGTACACAAAGTAAAAAAAATACATTCACCATGATGTGTACACAAAGTAAAAAGATAAATGCATTCATGATGTGTACACAAAATAAAAAGATAAATACTTTCATCACTATGTGTACACACAAAAAAAATACATTCATCATTATGCGTACACAAAGTAAAAAAGATAAATACAGACATCATTATATGTACACAAAGTAAAAAGATAAATACATTCATGATGTGTACACAAAGTAAAAATATAAATACATTCATCATTATGTGTACACAAAGTAAAAAGATAAATACATTCATGGTGTGTACACAAAGTAAAAAGATAAATACATTCATCATTATATGTACACAAAGTAAAAAAGATAAATACATTCACTATGATGTGTACACAAAGTAAAAATATAAATACATTCATGATGTGTACACAAAGTAAAAAGATAAATACATTCATCATTATGTGTATACAAAGTAAAAAGATAAATATATTCATCATGATGTGTACACAAAGTAAAAAGATAAATACATTCATCATTATGTGTACATGAAGTAAAAAAGATAAATACATTCACCATGATGTGTACACAAAGTAAAAAAGATAAATACATTCATCATTATGTGTACACGAAATAAAACAGATAAATACCTTCATCATGATGTGTACACAAAGTAAAAAAAATACATTCACCATGATGTGTACACAAAGTAAAAAGATAAATGCATTCATGATGTGTACACAAAGTAAAAAGATAAATACTTGCATCGTTATATGTACACAAAGTAAAAAGATAAATGCATTCATGATGTGTACACAAAGTAAAAAGATAAATACATTCATTATTATGTGTACACAAAGTAAAAAAAAATACATTCATCATTATGTGTATACAAAATTAAAAGATAAATACATTCATCTTTATGTGTACATAAAGTAAAACAGATAAATACATTCATGATGTATGCACAAAATAAAAAAAGAAACATACAGTCATCATGATGTCTCCACAAAGTAAAAAAGATAAATACAGTCATCATTATGTGTAGTCAAATTAAAAAGATAAAAATATTCATCATGATGTGTACACAAAGCAAAAAAGATAAATAGATTCATCATGATGTGTACACAAAGTAAAAAAATACATTCAACATAATGTGTACACAAACAAAAGATAAATACATTCATCATTATGTGTACACAAAGTAAAAAAGATAAATACATTCATTATGTGTACACAAAGTAAAAGGGATAAATACATTCATCATGATGTGTACACAAAGTAAAAAAGAAAAATACATTCATTATTATGTGTACACAAAGTAAAAAAGCTAAATATATTCATCATGTTGTGTACACAAAGCAAAAAGGATAAATACATTCATCATGATGTGTACACAAAGTAAAAACATATATTCATCATGATGTGTACACAAAAAAAGATAAATACATTCATCATTATGTGTACACAAAGTAAAAGATAAATACATTCATGATGTGTACACAAAGTAAAAATATAAATACATTAATCATTATCTGTATATAAAGTAAAAATATAAATACATTCATCATTATTTGTACACAAAGTAAAAAGATAAATACATTCATCATTATGTGTACACAAAGTAAAAAAGATAAATACAATTACCATGATGTGTACTCAAAGTAAAAAAAGATAAATACATTAATTTTGTGTACACAAAATAAAAAAAAATGCATTCATCATAATGTGTACACAAAGTAAAAAAAAATACATTCACCATGATGTGTACACAAATTAAAAAGATAAATAGATTCATCATTATGTGTACAAAAAGTAAAAAAGATAAATACATTGATAATGATGTGTACACAAAGTAAAATGATAACTACATTCATCATTATGTGTACAAGAAGTAAAAAGATAAATACATTCATAATGATGTGTACACAAAGTAAAGAATAAATGCATTCATCATGATGTGTACACAAAGTAAAAAGATAAATACATTCATCATGATGTGTAGACAAAAAAGATAAATATATTCATCACTATGTGTAGAGAAAGCAAAAAAAAATAAATACATTCATCATGATGGGTACACAAAAAAGATAAATACCTTCATTATGTGTACACAAAGTAAAAATATAAATATAGTCATGATGTGTACACAAAGTAAAAAGATAAATACATCCATCATTATGTGTATACAAAGTAAAAAGATAAATATATTCATCATTATGTGTACACAAAGTAAAAAGATAAATACATTCATCATTATATGCACACAAAGTAAAAAAGATAAATACATTCATCATGATGTGTACACAAAGTAAAAATATAAATACATTCATGATGTCTACACAAAGTAAAAAGATAAATACATTCATCATTATGTGTATACAAAGTAAAAAGATAAATATATTCATCATTATGTGTACACAAAGTAAAAAGATAAATACATTCATCATTATGTGTACACGAAGTAAAAAAGATAAATACATTCACCATGATGTGTACACAAAGTAAAAAAGATAAATACATTCATCATTATGTGTACACAAAATAAAAAAGATAAATACCTTCATCATGATGTGTACACAAAGTAAATAAATACATTCACCATGATGTGTACACAAAGTAAAAAGATAAATGCATTCATGATGTGTACACAAAGTAAAAAGATAAATACTTTCATCATTATGTGTACACAAAGTAAGAAAAATACATTCATCATTATGTGTATACAAAGTAAAAAGATAAAAATGTTCATCATGATGTGTACACAAAGCAAAAAAGATAAATACATTCATCGTGATGTGTACACAAAGTAAAAAAAATGCATTCATCATGATGTGTACACAAGAAAAAGATAAATACATTCATCATTATGTGTACACAAAGTAAAAAAGATAAATACATTCATTATGTGTACACAAAGTAAAAAGGATAAATACGTTCATCATGATGTTACACAAAGTAAAAAAGATAAATACATTCATCATTATGTTACACAAAGTAAAAAAGCTAAATATATTCATCGTTGTGCACACAAAGCAAAAAAAAATACATTCATCATGATGTGTACACAAAAAAAGATAAATACATTCATCATTATGTTACACAACGTAAAAAGATAAATACATTCATGATGTGTACACAAAGTAAAAACATAAATACAATTATCATTATGTGTATACAAAGTAAAAAGATAAATGCATTCATCATTATGTGTACACAAAGTAAAAAGATAAATACATTCATCATTATGTGTACACAAAGTAAAAAAGATAAATACAATCACCACAATTTGTAGACAAAATAAAAAAGATAAATGCATTCATCATGATGTATACACAAAGGAAAAAAATAAATACATTCACCATGATGCGTACACAAAGTAAAAAAATAAATACATTCACCATGATGTGTACACAAAGTAAAAAGATAAATACATTCATCATGATGTGTACACAAAGTAAAAATATAAATACATTAATCATGATGTGTACACAAAGAAAAAAGTATACATTCATCATGATGTGTACACAAAGGAAAAAGATAAATACATTCATCAGTATGTGTACACAAAGTAAAAAAGATAAATGCAATCACCACAATGTGTACACAAAGTAAAAAAGATAAATACATTAATCATTATGTGTACACAAAATAAAAAGATAAATGCATTCATCATGATGTGTACACAAAGTAAAATGATAAATACATTAATCATGATGTGTACACAAAGTAAAAAGATAAATACATTCAACATGATGTGTACACAAAATAAAAATATAAATACATTCATCATGATGTGTACACAAAAAAGATAAATACATTCATCATTATGTGTGCACAAAGTAAAAAAGATAAATATATTCATCACTATGTGTACACAAAGCAAAAATGATAAATACATTCATCATGATGTGTACACAAAGAAAAAAAATAAATACATTCATCATGATGTGTACACAAAAAAAGATAAATACCTTCATCATTATGTGTACACAAAGTAAAAAAATACAGTCATCATGATGTATACACAAAATAAAAAGATAAATACATTCATGATGTCTACACAAAATAAAAAGATAAATACATTCATGATGTAAACACAAAAGTAAAAAGATAAATACATTCATCATGATGAGTACACAAAGATAAATATAGTAATGATGTGTACACAAAGTAAAAAGATAAATACATTCATCATTATGTGCACACAAAGTAAAACAAAATAAATACAATCATGGTGTGTGCACAAAATAAAAAAGATAAATAACACAAAGTAAAAAGATAAATACATTCATGATGTGTGCACAAAGTAAATATATAAATACATTCATCATGATGAGTACACAAAGTAAAAAGATAACTATATTCATCATTATGTGTACACAAAGTAAAAAGATAAATACATTCATGATGTATAGACAATGTGAAAAGATAAATACATTCATCATGATGAGTACACAAAGTAAAAAGATAAATACATTCATCATTATGTGTACACAAAGTAAAACATATAAATACATTCATCATTATGTGTACACAAAGTAAAAAAGATAAATGCATTCATTATGATGTGTATACAAATTAAAAAGGATAAATACATTCATCATTATGTGTACACAAAACAAAAAAAATACATTCATCATGATGTGTACACAAAGCAAACAAGATAAATACATTTGTCATTTTATGTATACAATGTAAAAAGGTAAATACATTCATGATGTGTACAGAAATTAAAAAAAATAAATACATTCACTGTGATGTGTACACAAAGTAAAAAAATACATTTATCATGATGTGTACACAAAGTAAAATGATAAATACATTCATTGTGATGTGTACACAAAGTAAAGAAATAAATACATTCACCATGATGTGTACACAAAGTAAAAAAAATAAATACATTCACCATCATGTGTACACAAAGTAAAAAGATAAATACATTCATCATGATGTGTACACAAAGTAAAATGATAAATCCATTCATTATGATGTGTACACAAAGTAAAGAAATAAATACATTCACCATCATGTGTACACAAAGTAAAATAGAAATACATTCATCATTATGTGTACACAAAGTAAAAAAGATAAAGACATTAATCATGATGTGTACACAAAGTAAACATAAATAAATACATTCATAATGATATGTACACATAGTAAAAAGATAAATACATTCCTCATGATGTGTACACAAAGTAAAAAGATAAATATATTAATCATGATGATTACACAAAATAAAAATATAAATAGTTTCATCATTATGTGTACACAAAGTAAAAAAGATAAATACATTCATCTATACACAAATTAAAAAGATAAATACATTCATCATGTGTACACAAAGTAAAAAAGATAAATACATTCATCATGATGTGTACACAAAGAAAAAAGATAAATACATTCATCATTATGTGCACACAGAGTAAAAAGATAAATGCATTCATCATTATGTGTACACAAAGTAAATAAGACAAATGCATTCATTATGTGTACACAAAGTAAAAAAGATAAATACATTCATCATTATGTGTACACAGAGTAAAAAAATAAATACATTCATCATTATGTGTATACAAAATAAAAAGATAAATACATTCATCATGATGTGTACACAAAGCAAACAAGATAAATACATTCATCATGATGTATACACAAAGTAAAAAAAAGATAAATACATTCATCATTATGTGTACACAAAGTAAAAAGATAAATAAATTCATCTTGATGTGTACACAAAGTAAAATGATAAATAAATTCATCATGATGTGTACACAAAGAAAAAAATAAATACATTCATCATGATGTGTACACAAAAAAGATAAATACCTTCATTATGTGTGCACAAAGTAAAAATATAAATACATTCATGATGTGTACACAAAGTAAAAAGATAAATACATTCATCATTATGTGTATACAAAGTAAAAAGATAATTATATTCATTATTATATGTACACAAAGTAAAAAAATAAATATATTCACCATGATGTGTACACAATGTAAAAAGACAAATGCATTCATCATGATGTGTACACAAAGTAAAATAATAAATACATTCATCATGATGTATACACAAAGTAAAAAGATAAATACATTCATCATTATCTGTACACAAAATAAAAAGATAAATACATTTATGGTGTACACAAAGTAAAAAGATAAATACGTTCATCACGATGTGTACACAAAGTAAAAAGATAAATACATTCATCATGTGTACACAAAGTAAAAAGATAAATACATTCATTATTATGTGTACACAAAATAAAAAGATAAATACATTCATCATGATGTGTACACAAAGTAAAATAATAAATAAATTCATCATTATTTGTGCACAAAGTAAAAAGATAAATACATTCATCATTATCTGTACACAAAGTAAAAAGATAAATACATTTATGATGTATACGCAAAGTAAAAATATAAATACATTCATCGTTATGTGTACACAAAGTAAAGAAGATAAATACATTCATCATGATGTGTCACAAAGTAAAAAAAAATAAATAAATACATTCATAATGATGTGTACACAAAGCAAAAAGATAAATACATTCATGATGTGTACACGGGATTTAGCAAACTTCCGTGCAATAATAGCTTATTCTTGCACAGAAGGGACCATTCCCATGCAGCACAGCAGTGTGCCGTGCATATTCATAAAGGAATGCTGCCGTGCTGTAATATGGACACGATTCTGTGTATGAGTGCAGGGTGTGTGTCTGAGAGCAGTGCACTCACAATCCACATGCCCCCTGTACTCCATAATTGCCATATGGCAATGTAAAGGTAATGAGAGTGTTCGCAGACACCATTACCTCTCAACCTCACAAGAAATCTGGACTAAGCCATAAAAAACGAGGGACAAATAGGGACAAATGTGAGATATTGCTCTCACAAACTTATAAAGTCAATAGAATGACAGACTTTGCATTACCAGAAAGGCTCATCCAGACTCTGCTACACTTTGCTGTGTAGGCAAGGTTAGTTTGCTTTTATTTTTTGTATTTTGTATATTTTAAATACTGTTGTTTGTTTTCTTTACCTTGTGTTTTACCTGCATTCTGCTTTAACAGCATATTAAAACTTCAAAAGAGACCACAGCTCTCTCTCTCTCTTCTGAGTCAGGCAGAAATTAGAACTGATCAATTAAGGACTCATTCATAAGATAGAAGAGGTCACTTAAGGTTAATCATTTGTTTACTGAGCGGTGGAGCTAGGAACTAAACCTTCTATTTAAGGGGTAAAATAAAACATTTCTGAGCTTTACCAGAAAGGCTCATCCAGACTCTGCTACACTTTGCTGTGAAGGAAAGGTTAGTTTGCTTTTATTTTTTGTATTTTGTATATTTTAAATACTGTAGTTTGTTTTCTTTACCTTGTGTTTTACCTGCAGTCTGCTTTAACAGCATATTAAAACTTCAAAAGAGACCACAGCTCTCTCTCTCTCTTCTGAGTCCGGTAGAATTTTCCCCGCCCTCCCTCCCACCCAGTCATAGTTGTCTTGTTAAATACCACTGTCTTTCTAGTTGCCTGCCTCTTATGTTAATCTGACCATATATCTCATTTCCTCTCTACTTTCCCTGGCTTGTGAAATAATCACTAAATCAAAAACCCCTCCCCTTCAACTATTTAAATTTATTGGCCATCCTACTGTATTCCATACTACCAGAATACAAAAGTGACCACTCCTTTCAACCCATCTTCCTGTTTTAAAAATAGTAACTCTCCACTAAACCTTAAATTTTTAAACAGGTAAAACTTAAGTTACCTACTTTCACGTCTACCTTCTCTAGTGCACACTGCAGTGTGCACTTTTTTATCTTACTTTTAAGCATCCCTTTGACTAGCACTTTCTCTAATACCTGCTGGAAAACACTAGGAAGCCTTAAACTGATACAAGCACTCGACTCTCCTTGTTAATAAGGAGAAATTAATAGTAGGCACTAAACAGCCTATAATTGCAAAGTACCTTGCTAAGGTAAGGGAAAACAGCTCCTGTACTTTACAAAAAAAAGAAAAAGCATCAAACCAGGCATGTCCGAGGGTCAGCTTCCAGTGATTTCTCCTGTCCACCTGGTGAATCTGGGCATACTGGGGCAATGCAGCAATTGCCTCATGTACACAGACAACCCTCTACTCCTACCACCCAGCACTACAACCTGTGAGAGATACACTTACATAGCCAAAATGGAAGCAAAGCTCTCTCCACCCAAGATTGTGCTAGACAGTCAATAGGAGAAGGTTAACACCCACACTACACTTCAAGCAACACATAGCCCTTCTAAACCCACACCACCAACACCCACATATAGCAACACTAAATCCACATATGCAGAGGCCCTTAACTGTAATCTGCCCAAGCAACAAGGACCTCTGAAGCTGAAACGCAAACAAACACCAATCACAATCAAAGTGTCACATAGTTCACAACACCTGTGTGCCACCCAGCAACAGCCCCTAAGGCAAGACAATGTACCTAACACTTTAGTCATAGGTGACTCTATAGTCCGGCACACTGATGTCCCTCTCACCAGGTTGAACAAGGAGAAAATTACAGTTAGCTGCCTGTCGGGTGCCAGGATCCGCCACATAATACATGCACTCAAGTCACTCCACAACAAGTACAAATATGACTCTGTCATTGTACATGTTGGAGTGAATGACTTGAGATGTACCTCCCTGGACTACATGAAAAGAGACATGGAAGAGCTCTCGGATCATGTGGCCCAGGCAGGTATGACCCTAGCCCTGAGTAGCATCCTGCCTTCGCCCAGAATGATACCACAATATAAGGACAAAATGACTGACTTCAACAATTGGCTAAGCTTCTGGTGTCATTCAAAGGGGATCCAGTATCTGCCTGCCTGGGACAACATGATTGACAGACCACAATGCTTTGCCAGAGATGGTCTGCACCTGTCGCCTCTGGGATTCAGGTTACTGGCCAAGGCTCTTGCCACCCCTATAGTGCATTTTTTAGGCAAAGTTCAAAGGACAAAACCAACACCATAACAGGTACAAGCACGCAAAATCTGAAGGTAATGCTACTCAATGCTAGAAGTCTAAACCTCAAAATGCACTCTCTCGAGGCACTCCTAAAAATGGAGAACATTGATATCTGTGCAGTAACTGAGACCTGGTTCAAGGCTCCAGAGAGCATCCCTGCAATACCAGGCTACAACTCTTACCACACTTTTCGGCCACAAAAGCAGGACCGAAACACTAAAGGTGGAGGAGTGTCAATATTCACCAAGGATATTCACACCACCAGGCTAGTTGCCCAACACAATGCATCTGAAATTCTCCAGGTGCAACTAACACTAGGTAAGACTGCAATCCAAATTGTAGCTTGCTACAGCTCCCCCACCATACCCCGAGATTCTCACTACACCTTTCTACACATACTGGAAAATATTAAGATAGAAGCAAACGCCCCAATACTGGGTGATTTTAACTACCCTGCCATTTACTGGGAAAGCTACTCATGTACCAACACCTTTGCCCAACGGTTCTTGGAATTCATAAATTCCAATGCCCTGGATCAACTAATCCATAGTCCCACCAGGGGCTCCAATATCCTAGACCTGGTCATTACCAACATGGGAAATCGATGCTCCACACCTATGGTCACCCCCTTGTTAGTCACTCATGACCATAAGCTAATTACCCTTAACATCCACATCCCACCCCCACCCCCCAGTAAGGAAACCTCCATAAAAAACTTCTCCAAAGCCAACTTCATGCTACTCAAGTCAGAAGTGACAAACTTCATGACACCCATGCAGACGGGAGCTGAAAGTTCAACTGAATCCTACACTAAGGCACTGTACGAGCACATCCACTCATGCATAAATTGTGCCATTCCAAATAGAACCAAGATGCTCTCATCCAAAAAAAAGAAGCCAATCTGGTGGTCCCCTGCCATAAACAAACTTTACGACAAAAGGAAGAAACTGTTGCAGAAAAGAGGAAAATCCCAGGATGCAAAAAACTTCCTTACCAGCCTCAGTAAGAAACTGAGGTCCCTCATAAAATCCTCCAAAGCTAGTTACGAAAATAAAATTGCCAAATATTCCAAAGACAACAACAAGGCAGTCTATAACTATGTCAAGAATCTAAATGGCAATGCTGAGATCTGCTCTGAGCTAAAACAGAATGGCATTAAATATACTGATCCCAAGGATATTGCCAATATCCTGGCAGATCGATTCAGTGCCAACTTCACCCCTCTCTCACCCCCTAAATGGCCCATCTCAATACCGGAAGATTGCCAAATTCTGGTAATAACAGCCACACAGGTAAAAAACACACTCTCCAAAGCTAAGAATACAGCATCCATGGGACCAGATGACATCCCGGGCTGTGTACTACATGAACTACAATATGAACTGGCACCTCACCTAAGTGTCATGTTTAACCATAGCCTCACCTCAGGTTTCGTGCCCACTGAGTGGCGCACAGCTACAGTTATCCCACTCCACAAGGGGGGATCCACCTTGGATCCTGGAAACTACCGTCCCATCAGTCTGACAAGCCTTATCTGCAAGGCCATGGAGCGTATTATCATGGAACTTATAAACAAAGACATTGACAACCTTCAAACACTGGACCCCACCCAGTTTGGGTTTGTGAAGGGCCAATCTTGTCTCCTGAACTTGATTGACTTCTTCGAATCAGTCTCCAGAGCCATGGACAAGGGTAAGGTGGTCCACACAGCCTATCTAGACCTTGCCAAGGCCTTTGACACCATCCCCCACTCTGGAATCATAGATAAACTTACTAAGCTGGGCATTAATCCCTATGTCACCCAATGGGTTGCTAACTGGCTTACTGATAGAACCCACACTGTAAAAGTAGCAGACTCCAAATCCAGCTCCAGACAAGTGACAAGTGGAGTACCTCAGGTTTCAGTCCTGGGACCGCTCTTGTTTGGCATCTACTTCTCTGAAGTACAAGCCAACACTAAGGGACTCTGGATAACAAAGTTTGCAGATGACTGCAAACTGGGAGCCATTATTGAATCCCCAAATGATGTGGATACTCTACAAAAGGGCCTTACAGAAACAGATGCTTGGTGCCAGAAAGCTCAATGTCAAGAAATGTATAGTTATCCCCTTTGGGAAAAAACATGTATCCTTGAATTACCATATAGGTGGCAGTACACTAAACTCCAAAAATTTGATAAGAGACTTAGGGACACAGGTGGACAGTGGTCTCACCTTCGATAACCACATCGCCACAACAGTCAGGAAATCCTTCTATGTGGCACACCTCATCACTAAGGGCTTTTCATCCAGAAAAAAGGAAGTCATTGTCCCACTGTACTCATCCCTCATTAGACCCATTATAGAATACAATGCCCTGTTTGGTATGTACCTCTCAAGACATCTGCAACAACTGGAAAGGCCACAGAAATACCTCACTAAAAGAATCACAGGCCTAAAGCAGATGCCCTATGCTGACCGCCTTAAAAAACTCCAGCTATACTCTGTCGCATATCGTCTACTCAGAGGCGATCTTTGATTAACATACAAGGCCATGTCAAACCCAGAGCTGTTGGACATGCTACACTTAAAGAAATCCCAATCCCTCAGAGCCACACGCTCCAGGGATCTAAACCTTGTCATCACAATAAACAAAACATGCTGGAGGGATAGGTTCCTGACCCAGAGACTCCCCAGACTCTGGAATAGATTGCCCATACATGTCAAGCAGAGTGCCTCTTTGACCCTCTTCAAAAGGAACCTTGACGATTGAATGGGAGAAAGGAAATTCACCCCGGGGATCACATCAGTCACCCTGCTAGACAGGGGTCCAGGGAAGTAAATAGTGTGGGGAGAAATAGCCAGGGAATTGTTATGGCTAGGCTTGTATAGGCCTTAGGGCTGATAGCCTAGTACCAACCTATGAATCTATGAACCTATTAGCATGAATTTCCCAAAGGGTATGAAGTGTAAAACTCAAATGTCTGTCATTATATACTAACTGCAGTCTTAAATGCTTTGCCAATAATCTGCCAGAAATCTACAACTGTATGAAAAATGGGCCAAAAATATAAGGCAAAAATCTGGACATTCTGTGAAAATCTGTACAGTTGAGAGGTATGGCAGACACTGTTAGTGTCGATAGAGCATACTTCTCAAATGCAAAGCCTGTCATGTCATCACCATTTGAAAAGCACAGCCCCCCACAGATAATGTTGCAGGAATCAATGTGCATACCCCTACATTACAAAAATAAAACACACCAGTTTAATATTTTTTTTCAGTCTGCAATAAAGTTTAAGTGTAGCTGAGCGGGTGTGCACATCGTGCAGCTCTGCTCAACCTAGCTTACACATCACAAGGAGCTAAATAGGAATATACTTCAAAAAGTAGCAGTGTGGAAATAGTGAAGTGATTAGAGCATTTGCTTTGCAAGTAGTCATTCCTGGTTTGATCCCCACAAAAGCCATTTCCCATTTTACATGTGAAAGCAGTACATAATTTATTTTTTTTTAATAATTAAGTAGTAAATAACATATATTTGTTAACCAGAATAGTGTTGTAGGTCCAGATGTGAGATATTAGTGTAATAAAGTTGTGACGCCCCCATATAAACACAAGTGCCCCATACAGTATAGTCACACAAGAATAAATGTAAGGAAATCACAAAGGGGATTTCAGGGAAGGTAAACAAAATTATACTATGTCAGGAATGATGAATCAATCCCATACAGCTGATAGTCTATAAAAAAACATAAGCAATGTTAAGGATTTCACAGCTATGCTTACTGGGTGTAAGCATTGCTTAAATATGAATGGTAAGCAATGAGTAGCCCAGCTAAGCAGATTTGCTCATTGGTAAGCAGTGCTGAACCTGCCCCTTTAATCACTGCCAACATTAGCTAAGTAGGTTTACCCACAGCTTAGCTTAGCTCAGCATATTCAAAACTGTCCAATCATGGCAAAGGGTGGGAAATCAGCCATATTTAAACCTCACATGCAGGAATACAGCTCATAACTGGTTGTAGCTCCCCAATGTAGGCAGTATGTCTGGTGTTGGAGAGGGTATACACTTTTAGGTGCAGCACTGGAGCATACAGGTGTCCAAGATCATAGTAGGACTCCTTGTTAAAAACATGACATGACACTGCTGCAGGACCAGTACCAGAGCTCCCAATACAAAGTGGAGGCCTGGGAAAGTCTCACAAGTGACCTCACCAGTGCCACTGGCATCCCTCGGACTGGTGAGCAGGTCTGGCATCACTATGCTGATGTGAAGCAGAGGAAGAGGGAGCTCTTGGACCAGTGGGTCCAAGAAGTATGGCAGAGGTGTGATGTCCCAGGCATGTGCAAGTATTATTATCAATAACTGTTTAACAAAGTCCAGCCTGTATATGTGATGGCTAGGTATCCATAAATGTTTCTCTATCTTCTTTACAGCACCAGCTGAGTGGGCTGCGAACCAGGAAGCCCATGCATGCATGTTGCAAAGGCTGCATTGTGAGACTGGTGAGTAACAATTTAGCTTGTATTCATACCAAATATAAAGGAGTAGAATTTCACCTAGCAGTATTAAAAAATTGTATGGTTTGCAATGAATAAACCAGACAATATTACAGTAATAGTCTCATATAGGTTATATATAAATAAAACTATAACTGCCTATCAATAAAATTGAAAACCCTTGACTTGTGTTTACTCTGGTATTGTATGAATTGAATTGTGTGCAGGTTATGCACAGCAACTATAGCTCTAAAAGCATTAAAAAATCAAGTCTCATCTGACAAAGTTAGTGACTCTGTAAGACACAAGATTAACTGATATGAAATGTTTAATTCACCAAGATCTGATATCTGAATAGTAATGTTGTGTTAACCATTGTTTTCCACACTGTGCTATGTCAAAAGGTATGTATAGGAATGTATGTATAAGAATGTTGTAATTACAAGGTCAGATTGTACAACCAAGAGATAATGAGACAGAAAACATTCAAGGAAGCAACAGCAGTTTCTCAAGAGCGTGTTCTCATGAAACACAAACTTGTTTGGTTTTTAGCAGAAACAGCCATGTTTCAAATCCTGGGAGTGGTAGTAAGCTGTATGCATAATTTCAACTAGGATTTTGTGAATATGTGTAGAAACAGTCAGGTAGTGTTAACAAAAATCCCCTCCACAGGTCTTCCAGGTAAGAGAAGATATAAAGTACCTATAGGAAGGCTGTAGTACTGTGTCCAAAACCCATGGTCCAACCCCAAGGCTACAAATGACAGCAAGATAAGTGCATACACCAAGTGGCCTCTCCCAAGAAATGTTCAAAAGTATCATGCTGCCACAGCTACTGGTCCATGCTGTCAACAACCAGGGTGACAGATAGAAATCATGGCAGAGTATGGCAGTAACACACACACACACACACACACACACACACACACACACACACACACACACACACACACACACACACACACACACACACACACACAATATGATTGCACATATGTAACCCTGACTATGTGCATATGTGTAGAAACAGTCAGGTAGTGTTGACATAAATTCCTTCCACAGGTCTTCCATGTAAGAGAAGGTATAAAGTAGCTATACGAAGGCTGTAATTATACACTGTGTACAAACATACCACTGCCCAACCCAAGCCCATAGGTTGTTGTAATAATACTTGCAGAGTAATGATTAGAGCAATGATTATTAAAGCTGTAACCACTGCAAGAATCTGCATTTGTTAATTGGCATCTCTCACTTCACGAATAATCTAAACACATAAATAAATGGGTATGTTTTCCACCAAACCTACTGTTGGGACATGTATCCTGTTGTTCTACAAACATTGAAATGTATTCCAATTAATGTTCCCTGTTCAAATACTATCATTGGTGGCCTGTTGCTATCAGTGTAACCTGCATGCTGTGTAATGCCCACTGTGGTTCCATATATGCATGATTTCTGTTTGCTATGTAAATATTCCAAATCTGTTGTTTTGGGTTGCTGGAGCTCATGCATGCTCATGCATGCTGTTATAACTAATCAAGGAATGTGTTTACAATTACTAACCAATATATGTTCTAAAACTGTAACACCATAGCATGTCTGGGAGGGCTGATCCCAACAGATCTGCCTCTCGCACTTCATCTGGCCATGGCACTGGGCCCCAACACATCTGGGACCCACCCAGGGACTACCTCATCTACAGGTCCTGCACCACCTTTGGGTGGAACCTCTTCAGGGGATGGGGCTCATCCCCCCTGGGTGTGGGCACAGACAGGAGCCTGTCACCCAAAGCCAGGTCCAGGGTCTGGTTCATAGTGAGCTCTGCAGAGAATTGGGTGATCTGCTACACCAGCTTGAGGGCCATGTGGTGCATTTAGAGGGTCAGCCTGCCCCTCCTGCTCAGCCCAAAGCACAGCCACCTTCAGGGTTATGAAGGTGTAGTGGTGAGTGCCCATGGGTGGGGATCTCAGTCCTGCTGTATCCATTTGAGGGCTCACAGGCTTCCAATTGCCAAACACCCCTCCCTGTCCAAGGTGTTTACCCCCCACATGTGTCATATACCACCCCTGTATGCTGTCTTGTTTGTCTTGTCTCCATACCCAACCTACCTCCCCAAATATACCTACTCTCCTTCCCCAATATCCCACTCTCACCTTAAAAAAGGGGCAATCTGTTCCCAAAAAAAAATTGTTGCCCCATACATACCTGTCCATTTCACACGTGTCCACTGGACACAAGTAATCTAGGCTAATTGGCTTCACAACACATTATTGTTGTACTCATCCTACTCTCAGGGGTTTGAGTGTCCAAATGCACCTCCAAATTCAGTATATATGCACAAATGTTGCTGTAGAAGAAATGGACAGCTATGGACCTTCTCTATACATATATTGCACATCCCTAGCTATCTTTCATATTGTTTTTCCCTCTTCATGGCCTCTTTTTCACCACTTTCCTATCACCCCTTTTTTCTTTTCTTTTAAAGAAATTAGTGTGGGGGTAAGCGGGAGTAATCAGTAGTAAGAGGGAGTAAGTCTATTTGTGCGGTGCTAAGCAATGCCTACACAGATTAAGACTGTCTGTCAGCATAATCAGAAGTTACCATTGTTTACCACTGCGCAAACCCATGCAAAGCTGCTTACAACTGCTTAAAAGTGTCTTAATCACTCTGTATCCAACAACCCTTGTTCTTCCCAAAAACAAATGAATCAGCCCTTACAAGTCATGAACCCAGGAACCTGCACACCATAGCCACAGCAATTTGCCACTAAGCCATCTGAGCTGTAAATAGGTCTGATGTTTTTTCAAACATATTATTCAGCACAGTCATTCAACAGTAGGGAAAAGGTTTTGTAACATTAATCGAGTTTTGTACATATATATAATTGTATATGTGTATGGAGGGGATCTGTACTGATCCCCAAATGACAACATCACCGAATCACTAATGGCCGAGCATACTTACGTGAAAGTACTTTTCACCGAAGAAGCACTTTCGCGTAAGTATGCCTGTTGCTGAGGCCGTACTATGGTGCGGATAAGGGAAAATTTGCTTTTCCCCACTGTAGTGCGATCTCGGAGTGAGAATATTAAAGTAGGAGGGTGTGGGTGCACAGCCCCCCACGTGGAGGATGCAGAGGGGCTTGCCCCCTTCCAAAAACGTTAATTTAATGTTTTTTTTTTTGTTTAACACACTTTAGTGAAAGCACTTTTTTGCTGAAAGTGCTTTCGCTAAAGTGTGTTCAGTGATAGTGGATTCGGACTGTTGAACTTTCATTCAGCAGTCCTAGATCCATATGGAGATGCATGTATATATATATATATATATATATATATATATATATATATATATATATATATATATATATATATATATATATATATATATATATATATATATATATATATATATATATATATATATATATATAAACATTAATGCCTAATATATATATATATATATATATATATATATATATATATATATATATATATATATTATATATATATATATATATATATATATATATATATATATATATATATATAAAAGTAAATAAATACATATATATATATATATATATATATATATATATATAAAAGTAAATAAATACATATATATATATATATATATATATATATATATATATATATATATAGGGTCAAGGTTAAAACAACAAAAACTGAAAATATCGAATGCTTGGATGAGCGAAAATGCAGCTAAGCGACATCGATATTGTGAGATCACGGTACAGTGAAGATCAGAAAATTTGCCCTTTCCTCACTGTAGTGCGATCTTGGAGTTGGAATATATTTTTAGGGGGGGTGTGGGGGGCACAGCCCCTTGCAATAGAGATTTTGAGTATATGCATTTTCGCTCATCCGAGCATTCGATATTTTCAATTTTCGTTGTTTTAACATAGACCCTATATATATATATATATATATATATATATATATATATATATATATATATATATATATATATATATACAGTTCCCCTTCACAATATCGAATATATGAATACTCGAAACTCATAAGCTTGAGCCCAAAATCTCGAGTATTCATATACTTGAAATTGTGAAGGGGCACAAAAGGAAAGTAAAAAAAAAACTTTTTCTAATGTTTTTGTGCCCCCTGCACCCCCCACACCTCCCTACTTAAATATACCAACTCCAAGATTGCACTACAGCAAAGGAGATGGAAATGTACCATTATGCGCTATATGTATAAGCACACAACGGGACACTTTCCATTCCTCCGCTGAAGTGCGGTCATGAAACCTACAGATTAAGAAAGGAACAGTACAGGGGGATCCAGTCCCCTACAAAAAGGTAAGTAAAACCCTTAATCTAATTTTTTACACTTCCCGTTCACAATTTTGAGTTACTGAAACTTGAGATTCTGAACTCGATCTTATGAGTTTCGAGCTTTCAGTAATTCAATCTTGTGAAGGGGAACTATATATATATATATATATATATATATATATATATATATATATATATATACATAAATATACATAAATATATAATGGCTGCAAACAAATGCAATCTAAGGGTCATGCTGCTGCACCCTAGAAGTGTAAATCTGAAAATGCACTCACTGGAAGTATTCCTTAAAATGGGGAACAATGACATCTGTGCTGTAACAGAGACCTAGTTAAAGGCAGCAGGAAGCACCCCTGCACTACCACCCTATAACTCATTCCACACCTTTTGGCTGCAGAACTTGGACTGAAGCTCCTAAGGTTGAGGTATTTCCATATTCCACCTCCAGAGTGGTAGACCAACATTATGCATTACAGATCCTGCAGGTGTAGCTAACATTAGGTAAGACAGTGGTTCAGGTTGTAGCCTGCAATAGGTCCCCAAACATTTCCCATGACTCACACTACATGACCCTAAACATCCTGGAGAATATTAGTGTCCAACCTAACACTCTCATACTGGTTGACTTCAACTACCCCCCATTAACGGGGAAAGGTACTCATGTACCAATGCACATGCCCATCACATTGACCTGGTCCTTGCTAACATGGGCGACTGTTGCTGTACACCAGTAGTCAACTCCTCCCCTGTTATATATGAATACAAATTAATCACCTTTGGAAATACACAGCCCTCCCACCCCCCATGCCCCTGCACAGGTAACAACCATGAAAAGCTTTTCCAAAGCTAACTATGGCCTCCTAAAAACAGAGGTGGCTACCCTCACAGCAGACATGCAAATGAAGACTAGTTGCATGACTGCTGAATCAAACAACAATGTACTTTGAACACGCACACAAATGCATGGAAACCACCATACGCAATAGAACCAGGACACTCACCTTCAAAAAAAGGAAGCCAATCTGGTGGTCCCCAGCCATAAAGTAACTGTACAACAGAATGAAGGAACTGATATGGAATAAAGTGAAGTCCCAAGACCGAAAAAAACCCTTATCAGTCTCAATTAAAAGTTGAGATCCCTCATCAAATACTACCAAGTTAGCTGTGAAAACTGAATTGGATCACATAGTAAAGACAGCCACAAGGCCTCATACAGTTATGTAAAGAATCTCCATTGCAATACCAAGATTTGCTCTGAGCTACTAGACAATGGTACCCCCTAGACTGAGTCAACAAATATTGCCAATATACTGGATGACATGTTGAGTGTAAACTTTATCCATCTCACCCCCCCCCCAAAGGACCAATCACAATACCAGTACACTGCCAGGCATCCAGTATTACTGCTGCACAGGTTAAAACACCACTGTCCAAGGCCTAGAATACAGCTTCTATGGGACCTGGCAATATCCCTGGCTGTGTTCTACATGAACTACAGAGTGACCTGGCACCTCACCTGTGTGCCCTGTTCAAGCACAGCCTCACCTCACTCTTTGTCCCTACTGAATTGTGCACTGCTACATTCACCCCTCTCCACAAATGAGGTGCGACTACAGACCCTGGGAAATACTGCCCCAACTGCATGACAAGTCTATTATGCAAAGCTATGGAATGAATCATCATGCACCTAATAAACAGGGATATGGGAATCTGCAGACACAGAATCCCACACAGTTTATCTTTTGTGAAGGGAAGGTCATACCTGTTTAGTCAACCTGGTCATCTTCTTGGAGTCAGTCACCTGAGCTGTGGATGAAGGCAAGGTGGCACATACAGCCTACCTTGATCTGGCCAAAGCCTTTGATAACATTCCCCACTCAGGATTCATGCAAACACTCACTAAGCTAGGCATCAACCCCTGTTTCACTAGGTGTGTTGCAAACTGGGTCACAGATAGGACTCACAGTGTGGAAATAGCTGACTCCAAGTCAGACTGCTGAGCAGTCATAAGTGCAGTCCCACATGGTTCTGTCCTGGGTCCTCTCATGCTTGGTATCAAGTCCATGCCAATCTGAAGGGACTCTGACTGACAAAGTATGCAGACAATTTCAAGTTGGGAGCTATTATTAACTACCCAAGTGATGTTGGCATCCTACTGAACGGCCTCACTGAGGCCAATAATTGGTGTCAAAGCCATGGCCTTAAGCTCAATGTCAGAATATGTGTTGTCATCCCCTTTGGGGAAAACCCTGTTTCCATGAATTACCACATTGATGGTAGTCCCCTGAACAAAGAAGGCATTATAAGAAATCTGGGTACACAGGTTGACAGCAATGTCTCTTGACCACCACATTGCCACTGTGGTCACAAAGTCCTTCTATGTGGCACACCTCAGTACTAGCACATTAGCATCCAGGAAGGAAGAGGTCATTGTCCCCCTGTACTCTTCCTTACACAGTGACACAGTTTGTTTCATCATACATATCCTGATGGATGTGAGGAAGGTAAATAAAATGTATGTCCTCATTTACTGACAACAATTGCATAATTACAGTGATTTTCCAGAGAAATTATAACAATCTGTAAAACAGACCAGAAATATGAGCAATAAACCTGGATATCCTGAAACAATCCAGCCAGTTGACAGGTATGCTCGGAACCCCTTTCTGCAATGAATCTGGACCAAGGCTGACTAAGTGGTGGGTGGAAGCCATGAAAATGGGGATGTATCTGAAGTACTGGGATAGCTAAGCTAACACAGTTGCTGTAGTAACACCCTCCTGTGAGCTCTAACATATATTTAGTGAAATAGCATAAGTAATGGAACTAGAACATCTGCTCTGGGTAATTACACATGTATTTGCAAATATATCAGGCACTACAGGGATGTAACAGCACTGACAAACAGACACCAGTGTGAAAGTGTATATCCACAACCAATATCATCACAGTCACATACTGGTAAGTTAACTGAACAGTAGAGTATACGGACTGTGTGAACAAATACATCACTGTTTGCCACCCACACACTAGCCCTACATATACAGTCCCAATTCTCAGTGTAGTTTGAATCCTGACCATGGTACAGGTCATGACTCAGTCTGCCCCTACAAACACATACAGCCAATAGAACAGCAGAACCTGGAGCAGCATGCACAGGCAGATAAAGAAGGAGCCATAACACTTACATCCACCCCCCCTCCATAGCCCAAATAAAATGTACACATGACGTGTACACAATCATGACAGTCTATTAACAATGGCTAGACATACACAGGCCTCTCACACATATAGTTTACCTCAGAATGTACAGGATCAGGACTCATATCTATGGCCTCTTCCCTGACATGTCTGTGGGTCTACTACATCACTGGGATGGTAGCAGGAATGAAGTCAAGAAATAATGATAATAAATATGTCTATGCCTCATTGACCTATATGGTAGTTCACAGGTACTTTGTTTTTTTCCAAAGGGGATGACTATGCACTTTTTGGCATTTAGCTTGAAGCCATGATTTTGACACCAGGTATCCATCTCAGTGAGACCCTTCTGGAGGGTGTCTGTATCAGCCGGAGAATCAGTTATGGCCCCTAGTTTGCAGTCGTCTACGAACTTGGTCAGCCAAAGTTCTAGCACTAGCCCATATACATAGAGAGAGAGAGATAGATATATATGGAGATACATATATGTGTATAACAATATATAGATATATTACCAATAAATACTGAGGTGTATGTGTATATATATATATATATATATATATATATATATATATATATATATATATATATATATATATAAAACACATATACATGTATACACACACACACATATATATATATATATATATATATATATATATATATATATATATTTATATATGCATGTATATATATATATATATATATATATATATATATATATATATATGCATACATGTCCCAAAATGCTCATAATGCCCATACAAACATATGCTGCTGTTAAACCACCTATGACTGGGGCAACATACACAGTCGGATACAAAAGAACCCATGACACTCACATCTGCCACCTCCCACAGTCCAAATAAATATGTGAACAGTACACTGCTACAAAATCATTATAGGCCATACACAACGGCCAGACATACAACAACCTCTTAGCAGAACAACTACAATGACTGAACATAGCAAAGAGAAATACTAGCCATTAATTCACACATGTTTATTATACTCTGATGTCTTGGCCAAACCCTTCAAGGAGTAAAACATTACACATGCTTGCCTTAATCACAAGAAGCAATTAACACTTAATTACATAATTAAATACACAGCCTCCAATTACACTCCTCATTTAACCGCTTAAGGGATAAAGTATCACATTTTATATTAATACATTGAGTCTGTACATAACGATTGTCCTTTCACTAATGTTTCATCAAACTGAGGAACAGAACTTTTCCAAAACACTTCTTTGGAACCTACTACTCTTCCATGGGGAGATTTATTCAAATATACTGCTATAGAACTGTCATATTTCTTATCAGTAATATGTCTCACTTGTTCTAACAGCCTAGTTTTAAAACATATGCTACTCTCCCCCACATAAAATATGTTACAAGGGCATCTAAGAGTATTCTCTATATACCAACCTCTTGAATGTACAGACTTCAATATGCTTTCCAGCCTTTCTCCTCAGCATGAATGACATCACTAAATAATGATAGACCATTATACCTATCAACCTCCTACTGTATGACATCTGGACAAAGTCTGACATAATTGGTGGACAGAGGCCTAAATACATGGCCATACTTGAAATATTGCTGTTATACACTGAGAAAGTTGCTGGTGTTACAAGGTTTGTTGTAACATATCTTTTCTGAGGGATATAAAGTCAGAAAAACAAATAGATGCTAGCATTTACAGATTGCAATCACCAGAGTATGCTACTGATTTGCCAAGGACAACACCTGTCTGGGGAACAGACCAAACAAAACAGGTTAACCTGTGGCCATTATGTGGATAGCCTTACAGCTGAGAGCTATGCAGAGACAGAACTTTGTCAGACTTAAACCCATGCAGAAGTAGCATGTGCAGACAAACCCTGTTCATAGGTTCATAGGTTCATAGATTAGTACTAAGCTAACTGCCCTTGCAAGCCATTTTAAGCTTAGCCAATTATCCCTTGTGAGACTCAAACCCTGCACCTTGTGTTTGTAAGGCAAACACCTTAACCATTAGTACACCCTCCCTGTTAAACTATCAGTATTCCAAACATATAACAGCAATACTCACATTCTGCCCCTAAGTCTTGAACCTTCTCCACCATTTAGTTGGCTTGTCTCCACAAGTCTTGTTGTAAGAGGTAGTAGCTCACACAACTCCAGGATGTCTTCCTCACAGGTAAGGGAAAGGGCCAACGCCCCCATGGTGTACTTGTGTATAGGAGTGTGTTGCCATGCCATTGGCTATTGGAAGAATGGTACAGCTGCTCTGCGTGCAATTAGCAAGTGGGGAACCCCAATAGGTGCAGAGGCCATCACCTGGTCATGAGCCTCACCTTCAAAAGCCATGCGGCCACCTATTCAAACCAGCTCTATCTCTGTAGTGCAAAGAGAGAGAGAGAGAGAAAAAACAAATAAAACATAAACTGGAAAAGATAAGAAAAAAAGAAAAGGTAAGTGGAACATATAAGCATGTAATTGAATTTAGTACTTGATCTGTAATAATGGGAAAGATGATCTGGAAGAATATATGTCCCAACAAGACTTGCTGTACTAATGTCCTGCTGAACAACTGCTATGGCCATAGCATTTGGTCCTCTCTGCAATGGGAGAGATCACAGCCATACCTCTCAATTGTACAGATCTTCACAGAATGTCCAGCGTTTCCCATCATAGTTTTTAATATGTTCCTTCTGAAATCTGTACTTTTCTCTCAAATAGCTGAGGATTGAAGTTATCAAGTAATGACAATCACTTGAGTTTAAGACTTCACATCCTTAAGAATATTCACAGTAATGCAAACATTCTACAGATGTCCTAGGTTTGTTACAGGAATATTTAAAGTCTGTCCCTATTTATCCCCCCATCATTTTAGGCTTTGTTGAGATGTGATGCTCAGAGAAGTTGCGAGGTAGGTTCACAGCTCAGGAGCCTGACTCACCCTGGGAAAGGACAGCTCATATATGACAACCGCAGGGGTGTCTGTCAAACAGTTGTGACTGTGCCACTGCTAAGCCATTTAATGGGATGTTGTCCATATCCATATGTTACCTGTGAATATGAGTATGATACATGTTTGTCTTGTAAAGCTAAGAGACCTATATAGGGCATGTGCATAATAAAGTAGTGTTGCAGACATGTGTTGAACTACATGTGATATATTGAATTAATAACATTCAACTGTACAGTGTTCTACTGGACATTAGTCACATTTCTGACTGATATCTGTAGTCACATACACATATACCTGTGTTATGCTAGCCAAACCACTGGCAAGTCTGTGAGCAATGACAATGTAACATAGTAGCCTAATTATGACTGTTGGACATCATCCAGGCTATCACTGTGATGTCAAAGCCTACTGTGCAATCAACTTACTAATGTATGGTGCAGCTATAGTAATACAGTATCAATACTGGTATCCATTTTGTCACCCATTTATGTGTGCCATTGACCAGACATACTGCTATAACAGGTTGAGAAGTATGATTGAGTAGTAAGACTGTAAATACAGTGTGCCATAATAACATAGAACATAAATGTATACCAGGTATCCCCTGAGCACATGTATCTATGCGCATGTTCAGCTGGAAGGCACAAAACTAATCACATGGGTTTCAAGCAGTCAGGTACTTAGGTTGTGCATGTTGCACATATGTGTAATATCAGTGTCAGTGCATACAACATACATTGATGTGTACAGCTACTGGTTGTTGCATTGCCCTGACACTGATATGGGTACTAGAGTAGGCATGATTATCAAGTAGTACTCGGAGTTGCGTCCAACTGTGTTATGACCTTCTGTCCATGCTTACCACTAACAGCTATATCAATACCTATATACAGTGAATATCGCAAGCATACACACCCCTGTTGGAATGTAAAGTTTGAGTGCTGTATGACAATGAGACAACAGAAAATTATTTCATAATGTTTCACATCTTGAATTTGACCCCTAACCTGTACATTTCCATTGAAAAACAATCAAAGGTGTTTCTAGGAAGGTGAGCAATTATTGCCAGGTGAAGATGTGCCATGATGTTAGAGTACAAACCAAGACAAATGAATACTGTAACCATCTCAAGAGGTGCTTACACAACATATCAGTTTAAGGGTGTGCACACAAATTACCACATAGGTGGTAATCCGTTAAGTACGGAAGAAGTAATTAGGGACCTTGGGACCCAAGTTGATAGCAATCTCTCATTTGACAACCACGTGGCCAAAGTGGTTAGAAAAACATTTTATATAGCCCACCTAATCATGAAGGGATTCACATCTAGATCAGAGGAGGTCATCGTGCCTCTTTACTCATCCCTCATCAGGCCCATAATTGAGTACAATGCCCCTTTTGGGATGTAGCTTACCAGACACCTGCAGCAACTGGAAAGACCCCAAAAGTACCTCACCAAGAGGATCAAAGGGCTCAAACAGATGCCATATGCTGCCCGGTTAAAGAAACTCCAGCTCTACTCAGTGGCATACCGCCTGCTCAGAGGCAATCTGTGCCTAACATATAAAGTCATGTTTAACCCGGAATTAATGGACATGCTGCACCTCAGAAAATCCAAATCCCATCGAGCTACGCACTTGAGAGACTTGAACCTCAGCACTGAAATAAATAGGACATGCTGGAGGGACAGATTCATAACCCAGAGGCTCCCTTCACTCTGGAATAAAATCCCAGTCCAGGTTAGGCAGAGCCCCTCATTGACTCTCTTCAAGAGGAATCTTGATGAGTGGATGGGAGATAGTAGGTTTACCCCAGGTATCACTTCTGTGTCACTGTTAGACAGAGGCACAGTATACTAACCTTGAAAAAGGGCATAGCAAAATTCATTTAAAATGGGTGGCGAAAGCCAAACACACTCTGGCTAGGCTTATAAATGCCCTAGGGCAGATAGCCTAGTATGAACCTATGAACCTATTCAACTGGCTTATTGTACTGATTATTATTTCCATATGTTTTCACAGACCAGATTGTTATGTTTTCAATTGAATTGTGCAGAATATAGGTCACATTAAAGGTGGGAATTGTTTTGAAATGAGTTATTGTGATGTCATGTTTCAATTGCACAAATACTAGGCATTTAACAAGGGTGTGTACCCTTTATATCCACTGTAGCTGTATGGACTCAACAGTATGTGACCTGTATAACCAGCCTCCACCAAAGTAGAGTAATCCCCCTTTGGTGGACAGCAGCAATATACAAACTACATAATAGGTTGCTATATTGGCTGTACAGGGCCACATAGGTGCAGACAACAAAATGGAAGCAAGTCTGCCTCTATCTGAGCAAGCATGTAAGTTCACAGATGACATCCTATAAGGCTGACTATGACTACAAATCAGACATATCAACACAACCAAGGACAATTGCAACAGTGTCTCCACATATGTTGTCAGTCTCAGAGGAAACAACACAATTCACCCTGTACTGAGGGTAAACAATACCTCATACACACATGCTATCAATATAGGAAACCTGCATCAGACAGGTTAGGTGGGAACATCACCACCCTGTCCACCCCAGTTGTATAGGGGGATATGCACATCAACCAAACTCCTCCCCTCAGCAATGGTGAACATGTACATATTGCCTACTGAATGCAACAACGGCAAATCTCCATGGGGCATAATAACATCACTGTCTGCCTCCTACATGAACACAGGCATGTGCTCACAGCTCCATCACACACTACTGTCAAACACAGACTTGCCACCATCCACACACCGTCCACATGGAAGATGGCCACTGTCAACCCCCTACACAGAAATTAATGGAGAATAGAGGATTATGCAATCAAGTGTCCAACATTAGGGGCAATAAGATAGCTCATGGCCAGGAGTATAATGCAAGCTGCTATAGCCATGATAAATTGGAGGGTTATGGTGCAGTCTGGATTATTTGCAAGTGATATCCACTGTTGATGTGCAATTTGACAACTGTATGAGGTCCTGTTACCTTTTTCCTATTTGTGTCTTCCAAGTAACATGCAGAGGGCTCGCCTACCAGCATTCTCTGTTGGGGAAACTGACATCATCTCCCAATATGTGATCAAACATATACCCTGTTATTTGGACGGAGAGCAGAAGATGTGCGGGAGAGGACCACCCTGTGGAACAATCCGGTCCACAGGGTGAATGATGCTGGGCTGCACAGCAGACCTCACGAGCAGGTGCAGCATCGGGCCACTGACCTCATCTGCTATGCTCGTCAATGGGCTGCTACTGTAGTGATGGACTGGCTAACCAGAGGAGGGGGCCCAGCCATCTAGCTCCCACTGACACCCACTGAGGAGCTCCTTGCCAACCTTGGGGCACCTGCCCAATGCACAAGCCATGAAGCTGAGGAAAGCATTGTGGAGGTGGGTTGCACACATGCACTGGATGAAGTTGTGCAGGTAAGGGCCCAGTGGGGATTAGTACACTAATATATCACACATACATGTAGCTGTATTGTATCTACATCCATGTGTCAGGTCTAATTGCAGTTGTGGATGGGGTTTCTAATGTACAGAGGTGCAGATCTATGGTGAGGACAGAACATTGTGTATTATTACAGTTAGTACTGTAAATGTGCAGACATGCTGCATCTATCCTGTATGAAGCCCACATATGAGTCTGCTGACAATAACTCCCTCTCATAACTACCTAGGACCCTCTGGTCTGCATATGAGACAGCAGCCTGAAGTTGGTGAGTATAACATTGTTCTGTTGTTGCCTGGCAATACCCCAGGCATGTGAAGGGCATGCAATTTACCATGCACACAACTATCGATAATAGCTATATTGCTCTATGTAATAGCTATATTGCTTTATGTGCATGTTCACTTGTGGTGGGGTTAACTGCATTGCATCACTTTGGTCACCACTGGGGCCTATCTGACGTAAATTCAACATACCTGTAGCATACCTCACAACTTGTCAGTGTCAAGACGTCTAGACAGAGGCCAGCAAAATGGGCTGGTCAAACAGCCTAAGGTAGGGACATGTGTAATACATTAGTGGTATACAGTGGATATAAATTGTGTACACACCCCTGTTATGATGCAAGGTTTTCCTGTTGCATACACATTAGGACCACAATATGTCAGTCTACACCTCTTCCAGCCTTTAATTTGACCTATAACATGAACAGTTCACTTGTAAAACCAGGCATCCAGACTCATGTATTGCACCTACAAGGCTGGCCACCTGTGAGGGTGGCAGACATCATATCAGCATGACGTTTCAGTCAGGTATGATACCTCATGCTACCATATGTGTCAGTGCACTCACTGCGGCCTATATGGCTACAATATCACATACATGGGTGTTGTTAAGGCACACAGACCACTTCTGACCATGTATATGTTGCAAACATCTGGATATTCCAGGCACATCTGTACAGAGGACTGTACAATAGTTTAACTTGCTGCATGTGAGGCAGATGCTGTTACCACACTATATAAAGTAATGGCAGCGGGAGGTGGTCACCAGCCGTGTATGGTACAAACATCAAAATGGTATAAGCCACACAAGATATGATCCTCACACACATACAGTTGCCAGCATTAGGATTAGAACTCCTGCCTATTTAGGTATTTCTACTATAATGCTACACAGCAGACACGTCACAGAGATTATACATTTTCACCTAGTCCAAAGGTACTTATAAGGGGATGACATCAACAGGACAACTAAATTGGAGTGAGGGGAAGTGTAAAGGGTAGTACACAGGTCAAAAATGGTGTAAACCACACACCACGTGATTCTCACACACACACACACACACACACACACACACACACACACACACACACACACACACACACACACACACACACACACACACACATACAGTCACCAGTAGGGAGATTAAAAGTCCTGCCTATCTAGTTATTGCTACTATAGTATTACGCAGTTTTCAGACACACCACAGAGCTTATACATTTCCATCTAGCTCAAAGGTACTTCTAAGGTGGATGACATCAACAGGACTACTAAATTGGAATGAGGGGAAATGTAAAGGGTAGTACACAGGTCACAAATGGTGTAAACCACATGATTCTTACACAAACACATACATTCAAACAGTTGCCAGTAGGGAGATTAGAACTTCTGCCTATCTAGTTATTGATACTATAATGCTACGTAGTTAGTGGATGTGCCACAGAGCTTATACATTTTCACCTCATCCAAAGGTACTTGAATGGTGGATGTCATCAGCAGGACTACTAGATTGGGGCAACGGGAAGTGTGCAGGTTAGTACAAAAGTCAAGAATGGTATAAGACAGACAGTACATGATTCTCTCTCACACACACACACACACACACACACACACACACACACACACACACACACACACACACACACACACACACACACACACACTTGCCAGTATTGGGATTAGAACTCCTGCCTATCTAGTTATATCTACTATAGTGTTATGCAGTTACCGCATGTGCTACAGAGCTTACTAAGCTTTCTCATGGCCAAAGCTGCTAACTGCACAGCTGAGGTAAAATATTACAGGTGGCAGAAAGTCTGCCTTCAGTTCCACCCTTACATCATGCTAGTTCTTTCTGTCTTGCACTTCAAATAGCATTATGGCTTGGCACATCACCAGGTTATTGTATCAAGATGTGTGTCACACCTGGGAGCCATCAGCAGTACTCGCTCATCACAGAAGTAGCCCTAGTACTTACTAGTTATGTCCACCCCCCTGGCATGATTCAAGGGCAGTTTTCTGTTCTTTCACCCATTAACCTGGTGCACTTGTCCATTCTGAGGCACTGTTGCAACTGCCTCATGTACACAGACCACCCTCCCCTCTAAATTCCAAACACTCAGACCTGTGAGAGTTACCCATATATCACCCAATGTGGACATATGCACTCTCCAGCAAGGACTGGACTAGTGGGTCAAGATGATAAGATCAGCACCTGCACCACACTATGTGGAATACATAGCTCACCATGACACCTACTTTGACAGCTATGACATACAGTGAAACCCCACACACCCACCTTCACACAGGTACTCAATGGACATTTACCCAAACAGCACAGACCAGCAAGACAGACACGCACTCAGCACCACAACATGGCACATGCCAAGGAACACATATTTAACCTACACAGTGTGCCCTCAACCTAAGCTTCTATGGCTAACCACCTTGCACAATACAGTGATCATGGGTAACTCAGTACTGAGGCACACACATATCCCACTCAATAAGTTGAATATGGAGCAGGTAACAGCCAAATATCTATCACATGCCAGCTTCCAACACATGACACAGCCAGTCATGGCACTCCACAACAACTACGAGTATCACTCTGTATCCAGGTTGGTGTGAATGCCTTGGGACACACCTCCCTGGACTACATGACAAGAGACATGGTTGAACTCTGTGATTATGTGGTCCAGACAGGTGTGACAGTAACTCTGAGCAGTGTACTGCCATCACCCAGAATGATGCTGCAGGTACTATCAACAGATGATTGACTGCAACATTGACTTATGTGCTTTGTGTCATTCTCAGGGGATCCAGTACCTCTCTGCTTGAGATGACATGATTGACAGAACTCGATGACTTGCCACAGATGTCCTACATCTGTCAGTGCTCGGTTTCCAGGTAATGGCTAAGTGTCTTGCCACCCCTATGATGCCTTATTAGGCAGTGCTCCTAATGTAATTACCACCATAACAGCTAGACATGTATGCAATCTGAGGGTCATGCTGCTCAACAGTAGACATTTTACTGTCAGGATGCAGTCACTCAAAGCACTCATTGGAGTGGAGGACATTAACATGTCTGCTGTAATGGAGATGTGGTTCACAGCAGCAGACAGCAGCCCTGCAATATCAGGCTATAAAGCATTCCACAGCTATCCGCCCCCAAACATGGACCACACCACACCTCCACAGGTGGTGTTGTCTTCATATTCATTATGGATAGGAACACCTCTGGACTAGTATCCCAGCAGAATGCATTAGGAATACTTCCTGTACAACTGCCTTGGGGTAATAGTGCAATCCAGACCATAGCCTGCTATGGGTCAACATATTTTTCTCTAGACTGTCAATGCACATTCCTCAACAACCTGTCATCTATGATGGTCCAATGCAACACTGACATAGTATGAGACTTCAACTACCCCTCCATCACCTGGGGAAAGTAACCAAACACCAGTACAATGGCCCAACACTTCCTGGGATTCATCATTTCCAATGCCCTGGACTGGCTCATATTGACCCCCGGTAGAGGATGCAACAATCTTGACCTGTGTTGACTACTTAAATATGGGACTGTTGCTCATCCACAGTTGTCAATCCCTGCATGGTGAGGTCCACACAGGCTGTAATCAACATGTGCCTCAACATGTCAGCCACACCCCCCACAAAGGTCACCACCTTGCTTAACCTCTCCAAAGCTGAGTTTGCAACCATGAAAACAGGGGTGGATAACTTCACTGCACCCATGGCAATGGGAAACTGCTGCATGACTGTCAAATCATACACATATGCATTGAACAAACAGGTACATGAATTCATGGTACTAGTCAGAACCAACAGAACTCAGACACTGTCTTCCAAACACTGAGAGACAATGTGATGGTCCCCTACCATTACTAAAGTGTACAACAGAAGGAAGACACTGTTGCAGAGAAAGGTGGTGTCCCATGACTGTTGAAGTCCCTTATTAGCCTCAAACACATCTTGTGATACCTCATGGAATCCCCTACAGGCATCTATAAAGGCAGACATGTAGCAGACACTGACGACAATCACAACAGCCTTTGATAGTTACATCAACAACATCCACAGCATTAAATGCAAGTGCTGTGAGTTACTACACAATGGTAATACCTATCATGAGACAACAGATATTGGCCACAGTTTTGGCAACACATTCAGTGCTAGCTTTACCACTTTCTCCCCCAACAAGTGAAGTGCCGAGTGAATGTGTTCTCACATGCTGTATCCTGTTTCTGTTCTAGGCATCTGTGTGTCACCAGGATGTGGCCCTGCAGCAAGACCAAGGGGTTTGGCAGTGTGGTAACACATCCGCCATGTCTTAGGCAGGGTACAGCTGTATCTGCATGGATTTCCCAAGACTGTAACACAGTGATTGCATATGCCTCACAGATTATAGGGCTGAGGGTTGTACATAGGTATTTGCTGATTTACAACATATGTTGTAGAGTGGAGAATGGTATGTGCTGTGGTTTGGGCACACCTCCAATTGCTAATAACCACAGACACAGGGGATATTCATCAACCAAGCACACTGAGATTACTATTCACACACACACACACATGCGCACACGTGCACACACACACACACACACACACACACACACACACACACACACACACACACACACACACACACACACACACACACTTGCCAGTACTGAGATCCATAGGTCCATTGCTTCATAGGTGTGTAGTAGGTGAATGGGCCTGAAGACTCTAAAAGACTAGCCCAAGGGAATACCCTGGCATCAGACCACATAACAATAGTCCTCAGTGTGGCTCAGAAGTATAGTCACTGGAGTGTTCCCCAGGGGTTGGTATTGTATTCCCCATCAACTCATCCAGATTTCTATTGTGGGTGGCCAATGATGTGCACTGCTTCACATGTATGTGATTTATATTCCATAAAATGGACAGTATATGGGTTGTGCACCTGTCCCACAAGCATGTCCATTGATGTGTGGAAGTGTGCTTGAGGTCTCTGGGGAATTTTGTCCGAACATATTGGTATCTTCAGATGTAGCATTCCTGACCTAGTTTGGTGAGACATGGCTGTGTAACTGAGGTAAGTGATTGCACCTACATAGACAGTATGATACAGAGATTCATTGGAGTTATTGGAGTCTGTCCATACAGGGCATGTGTGTAAGGCATGGTATTCCCTTTGTGGGGTACATTTGCAGACTCTACATTTGTTGCAGGTGTCCAGTGAGGAACATGGAAAAAGGGCTACTGAACACGTTGATTGGACTACTGATTGGATGATACAGGGTGACCATGTCCTTTTACTTGCTGGATAACACACACTTAGTCAGGAGATGTAACACATCAAAGTACTTTCTGATGTCAGTGGCACTGTTGTGATAAACAGGCAGCTGACTGTCAACCTGTGTTCCCCATTCTGTTATAGCAACATCACTGTTCAGTGGACTACCACCAATGTATTACTTCATGTGAGCCATGGTGTTCCCAAAGGTAATGGTGGCACATCTCTTGGCATTGAGGTAATGTCCAGACTTCTGAAAACAGTCATAAGTGTCAAGTGGCCTTTGTGCATGATGTTAACATCACATGGATTGGGAATGCTACCACCCACCTTACTGTTGTATGCAAACATTTTCAGCCAGGGTGCCTTTGTGTTCTCCTGCACCTCACAAGGAAAGATCCCAAACATGAGACGAAATGTGTCCATATACTGTGTGACACCAGTCATGTCTGGTCATCGGTTTGATATGGAGTCCACTGCAGTCACACAGTGGATACTATCTGTGAGGCAGTTTGCAAGAGAACTACTGATATAGTGGGTGATGCCTAACCAAGTGAGTTTGTGTATGATTCCTAGGTGGAGAGTGGTCTCTGAGTATTAGAAGGGTTGCCTATATTGTTAGCTATTTCATACTGTCACATAGTCATTACACATGGCACTACACATTTAGGGCTGTGGATTGTCTACACCAACCTCTACAGTGTTTGACAACTGTTGGCCTTGTAATGTGGACATTGGGACATATACTAAGTCATCAATATAATAATTTAGCAAAACCCGCCCCAAATGGATCCTGTTATTACACAATCACACCAACACCCACACAGGATACTGATGACAGACAGAGACTCACACACTTGCCAGTACTGAGTTTCAAACCCCTACCTAGCTATGCATTGCTACTACAGTGTTATGTGTTTATCGCATGTGCCACAGAGCTTATAATATGGATGTTGTCCCAAGGTACTTTTAATGTGAGGAACATCACCAGCTCTTGTAAATACTGGCATTGGGTGATGTCATGGGTGAGAGATTTCATAAAATGCTTTACACTACACACACATTTACACTTGCCAGGAGGGAGGTTCGAACCAGTATCTAACTATGTTTTCAGACCTTTATGTTATGCATTTACCACACGCACCACTGACCTTACATAACTTAGGGTTACCAACAGGTACTTCTAAGGTGAATGATATCTGCAGGACTGCTAAAGTAGGGCACTGAGAAGTGTACTGGGTGTAAATGGGGCTAAAATCTTTAAGGTATGAACAGAGAAATCTTGACCAATGGATGGGAGATCGCAGATATACCCCAGGGATTACCTCAGTGTCACTGCTCGACAGAGGCACAGAAAAATAATGGGTATAGTTCCCCATACTAAAGGGGTGGCCTAAGCCACAAAACGATGGGCTAGGCTTGTAAATGCCCTCGGGCAGATAGCCTAGTATGAACCTATGAACCTATATATATATATATATATATATATATATATATATATATATATATATATATATATACACACACACATGAAAACTTGCCAGGAATGAGATTCAAACCCCTACCTATGTAGTTATTACTACTACAGTGTTACACATGTAACACATGCACCACGGAGTTTATAGGTAGAACAGTGTCCAAACATACCTCTAAGGTGAGTGACATCAGCAGCCATTATAAAGTATTACACTTTGAAATGTACTGGCTCTGTATGAACACAAAAATACTTCAACCTACAGATATACACACACACTCACACAAACAGACCCACTTTTGCAATTGCCAGTACTGAGATTAGAACTCCTACCTAAGTAGTGTTTTGCACTACAGTATCACACAGTTATCATGAGCATCACAGAGTTTCTATGTTGGAGAGCTGTCCAAAGGTATCTTTGAAGGTGAGTGACATCAGCAGCAGTGCTAAAAGAGGGGTAAGGGAAGTGTAGTAAGTGTGAATGGCCTCAAAATCATGTCTCTACAAAGACACACACACACACTCTCTCTCACACAAACACACACTTTCTCTACAAAGAAACACACACACTCTCTCTCACACAAACACATACATTTTTACAGTTGTCAAGACCGGGATTACACCTCCTACCTAACTAGTTTGCTACACTATAGTATTATGCAGTTATCTCAAGTGCCACAGAGCTTATATGTTAGAGAGTTGTCCTAATGTATATTTGAAGGTGAGTGACATCAGCAGCACTGCTAAAGGAGGGGTAAGGGAAATGTAGTGAGTGTGAATGGCCTCAAAATCATGTCTTTACAAAGACACACACAGTCTCTAACACAAACAAACGCATTTTCATAGTTGCCAGGACTGGGATTAAAACTCCTACCTAACTAGTTTGCTACATTATAGTATTACGCAGTTATCACAAGTGCAACAGAGATTATATGTTCAAAAGCTGTCCAAAGGTATCTTTGAATGTGAGTGACATCAGCAGCAGTGCTAAAGGATGGGTAAGGCAAGTGTAGTGAGTGTGAATGGCCTCAAACTCATTAATCTAGAAAAACACACACACACACACACACACACACACACACACACACACACACACACACACACACACACACAACTTTACATTTGACAGGACTGAGATTACAACTGCTACATGGATACTTATTTGTACTATAGTGTTACATAGTTATCACAAGCACCACTGAGGCTATAGGGCTGAGGGCTAACATAAGGAATTTCTACAGTGGATGACATCAGCACATCGTGTGATATAGGCCAATGGGATGTGTACTGGGTGGGAAAGGCCTCATAATGGGATTCTCTCTGTCGCTGTCTGTCTCTCTCTTCCCCATGTTTCTGTGTGTGAATATGTGACATATTATATTATATTGGCCTTAGATTTGTGTGAGTATTCCTATCCAGTGTGTGTGTGTGTGTGTGTGTGTGTGTGTGTGTGTGTGTGTGTGTGTGTGTGTGTGTCTGTGTGTGTGTGTGTGTGTGTGTGTGTGTGTGTGTGTGTGTGTGTGTGTGTGTGTGTGTGTGTGTGTGTGTGTGTGTGTGTGTGTGTGTGTGTGAATTATCAATGGTGTACAATTTGGTGTGTGTGCACAGACATCTGTGAATAACAGATATCCATTGTCCACTGTGTTGTCAGACATGGGCTTCATTTCTCTAAGTGTAGGAGCATGCCCAGCATGACCTGCTATATTGAATGTGTGCATCCATTCCAGGTAGAGTTGGACTCCAGTTCAGGGTTTTGTGTGATACAGCTACACCTAGCAACCTGTTTCTGCAGGATATCTGTAGATAGGTTGCCAATATGGGGACACAACGGGTCTAACATATGGGGGGATACTGTAACTATTGCTGTCTGTGCTGCTTGTGGGACATGTTTGGTTGTAGCATAGATTTTCTGACATATGTACTGTTTTGTACTGTGATGTATCATGCCATCAACTACTGACAGATATCATTCTTTGCTCAGTTATTTACCAGGGAAATACAAGATGAATGAAGCTGAGACCAATATTCTGAGGCATATAGACTACACATTCTGGCACACTCCTGCCATTGTGGAGGGGTAGCTACAGACAATAGACTGCTGGTCCCATGTAAATGGTCTAACATCTTGGTAGTATGCTGGCTGGCAATCCACTTCTTGTGCTTTTCTCAACTTAACGGAATGGCCATATCCTCCTGGGACCATACCTTTCAGCTCTGCAGATAGACCCAGGTTATTCAGAGGTAGGACTCATATCTGGTCAGTTTACCTTCACATTGTGGTTTACAAGCAGTTTTGTGGCTATTCAGTCATGGTTTGCAGTCAGGGGTAGTATGAGCAGACATTTTAGTTTCAGACTTCACACATTCCACAACATCCATGCTTCTACACTCCCCTCTGTTATTCTCTCCTCTTCCTAACATTATGACAGCAATATCTCCGAGGTATCCCTATATATGGGCCTTTATCACAGTAGTATTTGTGGCCTGGTCCACAGTTTTTGCTGTAGAACATGGGGAGGCATGCTACTGGCATTTGTCAGCATGGCCTTGCATTTTATTTTCTGTTTACTATGTTAGTTTGTTAGTTAGGCCCCCCTGATATTCCATACATTGGTACTATGGGTGAGGCATGGGCCTTTGCCAGAGGACTGTATGCCATTTGAGAGTGCTATAGGCCATCTGTAGCAGGCCAGTGCATTCTGTCAGTTATATGTTCCCAGGCTGCAAGCCAGTAGATTACCCTGGGGTGACAGTGGTAAGTGGTTGAGATGTTCCTGTCAATCCTTCCTGTTCATACTGATCCATGGGTCTGGATGTGGTCAGTTTGCTGCTTACAGCTAGGGACACACCTGCATGGGACACCTATTCAGAATGCAGCATCATGTATGTACTCCCATACAGTGATTGGTTCATGCTGTACTTATTCCCTACAGCAAGGATATGACCTGTGATAAACCTGTGGCTGATTTTGGGGTGAGCTGGGTGCATGTGTGATATGGAAGCTACTTGCACCTGACTCACAGATATACCTGGGACATTCCCCTTATGCTGGCTTGTGTGGGGACATGGGCAGCCTGTTATTACTTTATAGCTGTGCCTTTTATGGTCTGCCAGTGACTGGCCAGACTACCAGTATTCCATACTAGAGGGACAACTAATGTGATGCCAACCTCTATGTATAATTCCAAAGTTGTGTGCAGTTGACAGTTATTTTATATGCACATTGTGCAGGTTACTTCCACCTGTGTACTGTTTCTCTGTATGGGTCCCCATTCATGGTGTGTCCAGCTTCCGACGGTGACAGATATTGACATGTGGACAGTGAGTATGTACAACTGCTGACATGGGTGTAGCTGAGAAGCAGTGTGGTTGGTACTGCAGTTGTTGGAACATGGCCCTGTCGACCACTGTACTGTATCTAGGCCACTGAGACACAACCATCCAGCCCACATGCTGACCACTTCCACGCAATATTAAACACACAACAAACTTACCACACTGACCCCTGCATAATGTACACATGCAACAATGTAGATTGAGACAGCTGTGGCAGTCTGTGCTCCAGTGATATTACTTCTCAAACTTACATGTTACTGCATTTCTACATGGGATTGTGGGGGAGGTGGTGCACACCTGAAGACTTTAAACATTTGCAATGACTGTACTGGTATTTTGGTTACTCTGTTGACTTCCATTTCATATTGCATTGTGACCTATCATGCAGAAAGGAGGCATTTCAGTAGAGTACACATGTTAGATTTTAATGGCATAAATTTCAGTTTCAGACTTCTTACCTTTCAGAACTAACATGCAACTGCCAGACCTGTTATAGTATGTCTGTGTAGGTCTGGTGGGGGGCTGTTCACCATTGCCATCATTTAGGGGACTTAGCCCAGCCTTTCTTTATGGTCATCTACACCTGTCCTGGTGGGTGAGGCTGGTGGTGGGTATGTGACCCCCATTGACATCCATGTATGTGACCTATTGACACTCACAGTTATTTGGGCCATTACATGTACTGTGGTGGGAGTTGTCACCTTGTGTAGTACTGCCTAGTATGTTGACATCAGTATTTGCCATGGATTTCCTGCTGTCCCATTTAGCCTTCAGCTGTCTGCTGCTATCCCATTCAGCCACCCATTCCCTTGCATGCTTGCATCCATACCATACATACAACTATCAGAACTTACTTCTCCATTCAGTAATTGATAAGAAGAGTGACTTACCTTAATGCTGGGCCAGTATTGAGGATGGTACTGGAGGGCTGACTATGTCGGATGCATGTAGTACACTTCCTATACATGGTAAAGCACAGGTAGTGTTATGTTTGGCATCCCTTTTACTGTATGTGCGAGTTGGAGAGAGGTATCAGTCCCTGGGTCTCTACAGTGTTGGTGTGTGTGTTATGCATTGTCTCTTTGCCAAGGCCTGGGCATACTGGGCATGCCTCTTTCTGCCTACAGGGGCAAGCTCAGGAAGTTCCTCCTCCGAGTCCCTCTGTGCCTGTGCTGGCCTTGGCAATTGTGGGGGGCTATATGGCCCTTCCCCATGCTGTTTCTGCTGCAGCTGTTTTCACAGGATCATATTGTGTAGCATGGCACATACTATGAACATTTGTGTACATGTAGCTGGAGAGTATTGCAAGGGTCCACCAGATATGTCAAGACAGCGGAACCGTGACTTGAGCATCCCAAACACTTGCTCTACAATGATCCTGGTTTGTGCGTGTGCTTCATTATGGTGTTCTTGTTTAGGTATGTGTGCATTTCTGATGGGTGTCATCAGCCATGGCTCCAGTGTATAGCCAGCATCCCCCACTAGATGGCCATATGGGATGTCCCCCCTGGCAAACCTCTGATACAGCTGTGAGCAATGCTAGATGTGGGAGTTGCGATAACTTCCAGGGCTGCCAGCAAACACATTCATGATAATGCCCTGAGCATCGTACATGTCCTGGCAGTTGATGGAGGGGACGCCCTTGTGATTTATGTAGACCCTACCCCATTCACTGGGTGGTGCTTTGATGTGGATGTGCGTACAGCCTATAGCACCAACTACCTCAGGGTATTCTGCTATATGGTGGAAGAGACACATACTTCTGGTCAATGCCTCACGGGTGTTGGGGAAATATATGTTCTCATTGGCATGTGGTATCATGCCATCCAGGAACTGGTGGAGTACCCTGGATGCTGATACTGATGCCTGTGAGACCCCTATGATATCCCCAGTTGGTCTTTGGAAGGTACCTGTGGCTAGTATTCTTAAGTCTACACTTACCTAGGTATCCACTGGGATGGGTTCCCCTCTGTTGGCTCTGTGTGTGAGTTGGGGATGGCACAGCTGGACAATTTGCTGTAGAATGTCCCTGTCCACCCTATAGCACTCCACTATCTCCAGCCGATTACCTTCATTCTGTCGAAAGCTCATTTGACTGACACTCATTTGACTGAGACCAAATGACTAAAACTTCATTTCACTGACACTTCATTTGACTGACAGTTCATTTGACTGAAATTAGTACTGAGAATGTCTAGAGCACTATAAGGCAAGTAAAAGGAATATGTCCTTTTCCCCACTGAAGTGCGACCTTGGAGTTAGTATATATAGTTAGGGGGCATGTGGGGGGGGTGTAACCTCCCACTTACTTTTATGTTATATTCTCTGCTTTTAGTTTTATATTGTTTAGTAAAACTAAAGTAAGTGGGGGGGGGCTGTGCTCCCCACACCTCCCCAACTATATATACTAACTCCAGGGTTGCACTTCAGTGGGGAAAAGGACATATTCCTTTTACTTGCCTTACAGTGCTCTAGACACTGCCAGTACTAATTGTCAGTCAAATGAACTGTCAGTCAAATTAAGTGTCAGTGAAATGAAGTTTCAGTCATTTGGTATGACTAAAATGTTTATCAGTCAAATGAGCTTTCGACAAAATGAAGGTAACATTTCCAGCTCATGTAGGCCCTGGTGGGTTACCCTGGGTCTGTACACTCTCCTCCTCCTCACTGTGAGTCAGTTGTCAGCATTCTCCTCCTCACCACCCTCAGTCTCTAGCACATACTGACGGAGTAAAGTAGCAGCAGCTTCTAACATTTTTGTTAGTTTTGCCAGTTAAAAATCCCCCTTCTGTGTACACTGGTGGTGTAGAGTTTGTGGGAAAAAACAGTCTGAATGGTGTTTGCACAGTTTATAGTAGTATGCTGGCCTGCTGCATGTTTAATTGGGTGATTCTGATACATTCCACCTGCCAACTATGCTAGTTCTCCTTGATTGCCTTCCTGCTGCTGTTTCCCCTTCCCAGTTCCTCCCTATTTAAGCCCCGAGGTGTCCCACACATACCCAGTGCTGAAATGTAAACAATGCTGCCAGTTCCTCTTTATTTTATTTATTTATTTATTTATTTATTTTTATATGTTTAACGTTTAGGCTATGTACACAGTGCTCAGGCATATCTGACACACCCCCTTCCTTAGCTGTGCTTAGCTAAGAGTAAACACGGGCCACAGAGCTCCAATGAGCTTACACCAAGCATGACACACCCTTTTATGAAGTCATCTAGCTCTTAGACTTGCACTGTTGTATTGCTGCACCTACACAGTTAGGTACAAGCTGACACTTTGAAGAAATATGCGATTCATTATAACTCCCCTCATTTGCATACCCCAGTGTGTAAGTCATTAAAAACCTATGAACCTATACGATTGGATGGGAGAAAGGAAATTCACCCCAGGGATCACGTCAGTCACCCTGCTAGACAGGGGTCCAGGGAAATAAATAGTGTGGGAAGAAATAGCCAGGGAATTGTTATGGCTAGGCTTGTATAGGCCCTAGGGCCAATAGCCTAGTACCAACCTATGAACCTATTAGCTACTGCACTAAAATGGACCCTTTCCCCTTGACAACCAGTGGTCCCTGGTATTCTTTACATTTTGCATGACATTGGCTTTAATGGCAAAATGCAGATTTAACTTAAAAATGAGTTTTCCCAATTTTTTTTTTTTTTTCGGCACAATCCCGTTTGCGTGCCACTGCCCTATGCTTAAACAGCCGAGATTGTCCAAAAAAAGTTTAATTTTCATAATATTTAATCTATCATTAATGCCAGTGGCCTTATATTTTGTCATTGGCATGTCTAATGTACATAATATATGCTTTTTCATGAACTGTCATGCCTCCTCTTTGTCACTTGCAGAAATGTACTCTGTTATTTTCAGAATACATTTCTGCACTGACACTGTTCTAGCATGGAGACCTGGCAGCTTGTTGAATCACTAAATCACCTCATTTGCATGGTTTTCACCAGAAAATGAGGTGATTTGCACGCTGCATGGTTTTCCATGCTAGAACAGTGTAAGGCCATTCGTGCACGTGAAAAAGGCACTATCCTGAATCGCTCAGCGGCCATTTTCCATGCAGGAGCTCTTAAACTGTTCTTACATGGAAAATCGGCCTTCCTGAATCCCAAGTAAAAAGAGCGGTACGTCTACTTTTTATTCTTAAATACATATATTTATTTGACTGGCATAAAATACAGCATTATGTAACAAGAGGCAGATAAGCTTTTTTTACATCAAAATATGAAAACTAAATATAAATATTTTAAAAATCATCACTTAAAATTAGCTTTCCAGATAAATTTTCAGACAATGCAATAGCAGCTTACATAATTGGTAGTTTTAGCTATGAATACACCTTCTAGAGTCAGTGAGGCCATCAAAGTGAAGTGCTGGGCCTCAGAACACTTTAGCTCATTTTGCATTGCCCAGTGGGGATTGATTTGCTTTACTGATTGTGATGTCATTGAGGCTGAAACTGCTGGTTAAATTCTTATGATTCCCACTCCAATAAAAATGAATCATGTTTTGATGGTGCTCAGGAGTTAAGATTTTATAGATAAAGTGGTATATCAGAGTTGCTCTTTTAGGTTTTCATAGGTTTTTAGGAGGTTAGTAGGCTAGTGGTCCTAGAGCCCTTACAAACCTAGACATGTTAATGTCAAGTTGCCCTATCTGTCCTTATTAAGTGAACGCATTTTGCAGAGCTAGTCTATGGTCAACACCGACTCCCCCTGTACCTGAGACATGGATACCACCCCCAGGGTGAATTTGCGGTCTCCCATCCATTTGTCCAGGGTGCACTTGAATAGGGACAGTGAGGAACTCTTCTTCACATGAATTGTAAGTTTGTTCCAGAGGAGTGTCAGTCTATGGGACACATATTTGTTTCTCCAGCATGTTCTGTTAATGTCACAGGCTAGGTTAAGATCCCTAGAGTGAGTGACTCTTGTGCCATTAGATTTGTGTATGTGAAGCATATCCATCATGGCAGGGTCGGAGACTGCCCTGTAAGCCAGGCACAAGTCTCTTCTCAGCAGCCTATATGCTACAGAGTACAGAAACAGGGCTTTTAGTCTATCCATGTACATCATGGTCTGGAGGACATGTATTGTCTTTGCGAGGAACTTCTCTGGTCTCTCCAGCTACTCCAGGTGTCTGTTAAGGTACTTGCAAAAGGGAGCATTGTACTCTATTAGTGATCTGATAAGGTTCAAGTAGAGTGGGGCTATAACATCCTTAGACTTGGATGCAATGCTCTTACTTGAGAGGTGTGCAATGTAGAATGCTCTCCTTACCACAGAGGAAACTTGAAGGTCAAAGTTCAGATTGGTATCTACCTGTGTTCCTAGGTCTTGCACTACTAGGTTTAAGCTTAGGGGGTGTTGTTAATACTGTAGTAAGCAATGAATTCTACTTTGCCAAAGAGAATAATAATGCACTTATTTTGCATTTATTTATAGATCGTGGCTTTGACACCAGTCATTTGTCTGTGTTAGCCCTTCCTATAGTATGTTAACTTCATTTGGGGACTCGGTGGTTGCACCCAATTTACAATCATCAGAGAAGTTGGTAAGCCAGAGGCCATCTAATTTAGCCTAGATTTCCAAGAAGTAGATTCCAAATGGTAAAAGACCCAGCACAGAACCTTGTGGTAACCACTGGTGACGGGTCTACTGGTAGAGGTGGAGTCACCAACTTTGACAGCATGTGTTCTGTAGGTGAGCCAATTGGCTTCCCATCTAATGCAATAAGGGTTAATCCCTATTTTTTTTTTTTTATTTCTCCAAATCTTTTGGGTTTCTAATACCTATGGATCCCATTCCTAAGTCAAAGTACAATTAAAGTTCATGAAATTAGTATTGTTTCAATCTTTGTCAGTCAGAAGTGCTCTTCACAGCACCTTTAATGTGCCTAGTTATGATTCCTTCTGCAATTCGTATGGAGTTACATGTATTGGTAACATATCTAAATATGATTGTAGATTCTTTTTTATAAGACCCGTTGCTTCTACTACTGTTGGAACTGTCTGGGTATCTTCATTCCACATTGCCCTCGGTTCTGCCTGCAAATACTGATACTTTATGAATTTGTGTCTCTGTATACAGGACACTGTAGTCACTGGATGTAGTGATTTCAATGATCAATGCTACTTTTGTCGTCTTTTTATGGACCACTATATCTGGTTTTCTTGCCTCTATCTTTTGAACTTTGTAACAGGTGATCCCATGTGATGTAGACTTCATCATTTTCTATGATGCTTTGTGGCTCATGTTTCCAATGTTTTTCAGCTACTTTAGTATTATAATGTTTGCACAATCCCCAGTGTAACAGTCTTGCCACATTATTATGCCTTTCAGTATACAGGCCTTCTGCCATTAGTATGTCACAACTAGCAACAAGGTATGCAACTGTTTCCAATTCTGATTTACAAAACCTAGATTTGTCTGTTTCTTCCACATGTTCAGTGGTTTAATCCCTAAATGAGAGAGCTTTTCAATGATACCTGAGTGAGGGATTGTGTCAAAAGCCTTGGACAGGTCCAGACAGGCAATATGTACTGTCTTACCTTCATCCAGGTCTTTGGTGACTTTCTCGAAGACGTCCATCAGGTTTAATAAGCATGATCTACCTTTAACAAAGCCAATCTGGGCTGTGAATAGAGTCTAAAGGTTCCATAAAATAACAAATAATAAAAGCTGCTGTGCAGGATCCACCCAGGCAGTCGTTCAAGTATTAGTTCTCAAGTACAACACCAGTAAATAGTCCAACAAGGTACTTAAAACCCATCAGGCACAAATTCAAATGTCTATTCAGACCAGTATTCAGTCCACAAGGCTCTTTTCAAATAACTTCCTCCGATAAAATACAAAGTTTATATTCGGAAGCCTTTATTAACTAAAAAGCAGAAGGGTAAGCGCTTTCGCTGTGTAGCTTTTTCAAACCATAATAAAACCATTCACAAAACTGATATATATATATATATATATATATACATGTGCATAATAATTACCTAATTATATTTAATTAAACAATAAAACAATCAAGTTTTAAAAGGCATACAGACAATAAAATACTTAAATAAACCACATATTTTATAATAATTTATATTAATACAATAAAATATATGAAATTCATTAAAAATAATAGAAATAAGACCATACTGATACTTCTAATACTTAATATTTGAATTTTCTACATTTTAGCTTAGGTTTTAATGGAATTTTATCATTTAGGCCAGGGGGATTGTGTGCCTGCAGTCTGATTATCCAGTCTGTTTCTATTTGTTCAGTTCGGTTTCTTATATCTCCCCTTCTTTGACTAGGTATATTAGTTTGTATAATCATGAACTTAAAAGTATGTATAGAACCTTCTTTTAAAACATGTTTGGAGAGAGCATTAACTTCTGATTTCATTCTAATTTGATAAATGTGCTCCATAATTCTATTTTTCAACTTCCTGTCCGTTTTTCCTACATAGAACGCATTACATTCCGAACAGGTAGCCAAGTACACTAAATGTTCTGTATTACATGAACCAGTAACATTAAAAGTAAAAACTTTGGAAGTGGATGGATGCACAAACATATTACTACTGTTAATATACCTACAGAGATTACATTTACCACATGTTACAGTGCCATTAAAACCTACTGTATCTGTTTTATTACTATCTGGGAAACATAATAACCTATGCAGATTCTTTTTATTCTTATATATAAATCTAGGGTATTCACCCACTAATTCTTTGATGTCAGGATTAGTAGTTAAAATATCCCAATGTCTACTCAACACATCCTTAACTGATTAACTCAAAGCTGTTTAATTTCACCTGTATTTAAGCCTTGCATTTGGCTGATGCTGCACATCTTGCAACGGGAGTTACCAGTGCCCTGCTTAGATGCAAATACCTTATGATACAGTTTTTCCCTAGACAGCCATCAGTGGAACCCTCGAAAGCTTTTCTATTGCTCTAAAGGCAACTTAGTTGCGGACTGAGCAGCACCGACACACCTATCATCCACAACCTTTGATGGTCGTAGCACAAAAACTGGTCAATCTAGCCCACTCTTTCAGTAAAAGCTTGATAGTCCTTACACAAAAACTGGTCAGTCTAACCCATTCCTTTCCATAATAGCTCATGTTGTAAAATCCTGTTATAATGGACAGACAGTTTCTCATCATTTCTTCGACCAACCTGATTGACATGGGGATACTGAGGCTATATAGTAATTACCTCATGTATACTGACAACCATTTAGTCTTATAGCAAACAAATACCCTGTCAAAGATGTGCATACACTATGAAAGTGGAATCACTTCTCTCATCTAACCACAAAATGGATCCAAACAGGTTGTCGTTACACACTCGTCACCTCTCACAAAAACTAAAGACATGACATACATGGAGGTACTCACTAGAAGTTTGCCAAAACTTCAGAGACTTCCCGAATGTAAACAAGTGCACACACTGTTATGCAAATAGAAACCACTGCACATAATAACACATACAAATGTGACTCAACAAATAAGCCCCTAAGGAAAAACACCTCTAAAACAAATTTTCTAGTCATAGGCATCTCCATAGTGAGACACACAGATGTCCCCCTCACCAGACTGCACGAGGAGAATGTCACAGTCAGCTGCTTGTCAGGTGCCAGGATTCATCAGATCACTCATGCATTCAAGTCACTGAACAACAAGTACCATTATGTCTTGGTCATAGTTCATGGGTGAATGATTTGAGATATACCTCTCTGGACTACATGCAGAGACACATGAATGAACTCTCAGATTGTGTGTCCCAGACAGGTATGACCCTAGCCCTAAGCAGCATTCTACCTTCTCCCAGGATGATGCCACAGCATAAACAAAAAATGATCAACTTCAGCAACTGGCTTAACTTGTGGTGTCAGTCCATGGGGATCCAGTATCTGTCAGCCTGGGATGACATGGTCGACAGGCCTCTATGCTTTGCCAGAAATGGCCTGCACCTGTCTCCTCTAGGTTTTTGGATACTGACAAAGGCACTTGCCTCACTGATAATGCCTTTTTAGCCAATGTCAAAACAACAACATTTCTGATGTAATAAAATTCACCTGAGGCAAACTCAAGGTTCTTCTGCGTAATGCTAGAAGCACTCCCTGGAAGCACTCCTTAACTTGGAAGATGCTGATGTCTGTGCAGTCACTGAGACATGGTTCAAGGCTGTGTAGAACATCCTGGACACGCAAGGCTACAATGTCTTCCACGCGTTCAGACCTCAAAATGAGAGTGAAAGAACCAAAGGTGGAGGGGTAGCCATCTTCATTAAAGCCAAGTACACTTCAAGACTAATCAAACAGTACAAATCTCTTGAACTACTCCATGTCCAATTAACTCTAGGCAAAATAGCCTACCACATCATTGCTAGCTATAGGCCCCACACCATGAGCCAAGGAAAGCACATCATCTACCTGGACTTACTGGAATCACTCTCCATATAGTCCAACACCTTAGTCATGGGTGATTTCAGCTCTCCTTCCATCAACTGTGTGGCAAAGATTAGCACAAACACTCTCACCCAGAGGTTCCTGGGTTTTGCTTTGGAACAGATAGTCTGCACCCCCATAAAGGACTCAGATACCCTAGATATAGTACTCACCAACATAGGGAGTCACTGCACTCCACCCCTGTGTGATGCCTTCCTTGGTAAGGTCAGACCATAAAACTGTTTCATTCAAAGTAACTATTGGACCTGAAACCCCCACAGGAGCAAAAAAACTGAAGAACTTTCCAAAGCTAACTTCAGATTACTAAGCAATGGTATAAAAAGTTTTATACCCCCCTCTGCTCTCACAGACAACAATGACTACTGTACAGAGGTATACTCACTTAAGCAGCTGTGTAGACTTGGATGTACCTGACCAAATCAAAACCAGATCCTCCCAAAAAATCAAGCCACCCTGGTGGATGTCAAGTATAAACAGGTTATATAACAACAGGAAGAAACTGATGTTTAAGAATAAGAGGGAGCTGACTCAGCAGAGGAAGGATTTCCTCCTCAGCTTGAACAAGCAAATCAGAAATCTTGTGAAATCCTGTAAGGCTAAGTATGAAGCTAAAATATTGTCCCTAGCTAAGGATAATCATAAGGCATTCTTTAATTATGTCTGAAACCTAAAAGGGAATGCCCAGCTTTGTGCAGAACTGATAATACATAGTACCACTCATATTGAACTGGAGGACATCACCAACCTGCTAACCAACAGATTTGGTGCAAACTTCACCCCCCTGGACCCACTGGCCATACCCGAAGACATACCCAACACAAGTCCTCTGCTTCATATCTCTAGAGATCAGATCTTATTTATGCTCTCCAAGGCCAAAAACATGGCCTCAATGGGACCATATAACATGCCAGGATACTTATTAAACAATCTAAAACAGGACCTAGCAGACCCACTTAGTGCTCTCTTTAACCACAGCCTGAGAACTGACAGGAGAGTGGAGAACAGAAATAGTAATGGCCCTTGCACAAAGGGGGGGGGGGGTCCAAAAACCCTGGGAACTATAGACCAATATGTCTAACCAGTCTCATCTGCAATGCCATGGAAAGAATCATCATGGACTTTATCAACAAGGGCATAGGCAACCCTTAGACTCTAAACAGACAATAATATAATACACCACTAGTAGATAAAGGTACCTGCACAGTTCGGAAAAAGGTACCATAAAATAACAAATAATAAAAGCTGCTGTGCAGGATCCACCCAGGCAGTCGTTCAAGTATTAGTTCTCAAGTACAACACCAATAAATAATCCAACAAGGTGCTTAAAACCCATCAAGCACAAATTCAAATGTCTATTCAGACCAATATTCAGACCACAAGGCTCTTTTCAAATAACTTCCTCCGATAAAATACAAAGTTTATATTCGGAAGCCTTTATTAACTAAAAAGCAGAAGGGTAAGCGCTTTCGCTGTGTAGCTTTTTCAAACCATAATAAAACCATTCACAAAACTGATATATATATATATATATATATATATATATATATATATATATATATATATATATATATATATATATATATATACACATGTGCATAATAATTACCTAATTATATTTAATTAAACAATAAAACAATCAAGTTTTAAAAGGCATACAGACAATAAAATACTTAAATAAACCACATATTTTATAATAATTTATATTAATACAATAAAATATATGAAATTCATTAAAAATAATAGAAATAAGACCATACTGATACTTCTAATACTTAATATTTGAATTTTCTACATTTTAGCTTAGGTTTTAATGGAATTTTATCATTTAGGCCAGGGGGATTGTGTGCCTGCAGTCTGATTATCCAGTCTGTTTCTATTTGTTCAGTTCGAGTTCTTATATCTCCCCTTCTTTGACTAGGTATGTTAGTTTGTATAATCATGAACTTAAAAGTATGTATAGAACCTTCTTTTAAAACATGTTTGGAGAGAGCATTAACTTCTGATTTCATTCTAATTTGATAAATGTGCTCCCTAATTCTATTTTTCAACTTCCTGTCCGTTTTTCCTACATAGAACGCATTACATTCTGAACAGGTAGCCAAGTACACTAAATGTTCTGTATTACATGAACCAGTAACATTAAAAGTAAAAACTTTGGAAGTGGATGGATGCACAAACATATTATTACTGTTAATATACCTACAGAGATTACATTTACCACATGTTACAGTGCCATTAAAACCTACTGTATCTGTTTTATTACTATCTGGGAAACATAATAACCTATGCAGATTCTTTTTATTCTTATATATAAATCTAGGGTATTCGCCCACTAATTCTTTGATGTCAGGATTAGTAGTTAAAATATCCCAATGTCTACTCAACACATCCTTAACTTTATAAGATTCTTTATGATAGCTACTGCCTTTATCTGAGAAGTAAGGGCATGCTTTATTTTCCCTTTCTCGATCAACACTCAAAAAGCATTCCTTAACTTCTTTATGTTTATAATTACGGGCTAATAACCTCTTATTCAGAACTTCTAATTCAGCTTCATAATTATTTTGTAAAGGATTTAGCCTAGATGCTCTTATAGCCTGCCCTTTTATAATGTTAGTAAAAACATGTTGGGGATGCATACTGCTTCTATGCAGCAGTGTATTCTTATAACAATTTTTTTCTGTGCACCCCTGTATTAAAATCACAGGGTTTTACAACATGAGCTATTATGGAAAGGAATGGGTTAGACTGACCAGTTTTTGTGTAAGGACTATCAAGCTTTTACTGAAAGAGTGGGCTAGATTGACCAGTTTTTGTGCTACGACCATCAAGGGATGTGGATGATAAGTGTGTCGGTGCTGCTCAGTCCGCAACTAAGTTGCCTTTAGAGCAATAGAAAAGCTTTCGAGGGTTCCACTGATGGTTGTCTAGGGAAAAACTGTATCTTAAGGTATTTGCATCTAAGCAGGGCACTGGTAACTCCCGTTGCAAGATGTGCAGCATCAGCCAAATGCAAGGCTTAAATACAGGTGAAATTAAACAGCTTTGAGTTAATCTACCAACTGCAAATTACACAGTGAACCTTCTTCCAGCAATTCCCAGCTCAGACAAGGCTGGATCCATATGCTTTTGCCACAAGGGTGCAGGGATGCCTTTCGTAATGTAAGATGACTGGTTTAGTGCTCAAGTGTAACAAAAGCAGGCTAGATTTAGCAAGTCTAAATCTAGGCTATGCTATCTAGGCTTAAAATACAGTTGAAAACAAGTGCAGAAAATATGCAGTCACAACAGTAAAAAAGCAGAAAAAAATGCAGTGATCAGATACAATGCAATTTAAAAAGTGCAATAGACACAATGTATACTTATTTTCTTGATGCAGAAATCTTGAGTGTTTCTCCAACCTAAACGCACTGTACAGTGCACTAGATGGAAAATCCACTGACATCTTGATGTAAAAACAAGTGCTTACTAGAGTGTAAGAATGCACTACTTTATCTAACAGCTTTCTAGAAAATGAATTCAAATCAAGTAAATCAGAAGAACAGACAATGAGAGGCAGAATGCCCTTTTTCAATAAAGGCACAAGAAAAGGCGAATAAATAATTCAGTATTATCAACAGCAGTGTAGAAAGGGAGGAGCTTATTAAGCTCAATTTAGAGTAGGGGTGGGCAGCTTAAAATCACCAGGTTTAAAAAGCACATTGACAAAGGAGAAGGTGGGTGGGAAACACTAGCAGGGAATCACCAGGAGTGCGTTAGCTTATGCAGGCTTGCAATCTTTTGACAAAAGACAACAGTCTAGAAATTTACTGTGCTTTTAAGTATCACTCATGAGACAATTAACCAATAAAAACATGTAAAATGTGCAGCCTAGATAATTTAAGTGTCTATCTCCCACATAAAACAAAAACACATTTGCCTAGCAGAATTCTTAAAACAGAAAACAAAATAGAGTAGGTGAAACAGAAAGCAGCTCTATCAGTTACAGACAAATAATCTGGGGTTACTTTCCTCACACAGCAAGGAATCACCAGCAGTGCTTTAGTTTATGCATGCTTGAAATTTTTTTAGAAAATACAAAGGCCCAAAAGTTCATTGCATTTTAAATATCACTCAAGAGACAATTTAACCAATGAAAAAAACATGTGAAATGTGCAGTCTAGATAATTTTTAAGTACCAGGCCAAGCAGATTTCTTAAAACAGAAAACACAATGGAGCAGGTATCAGAAAGACAGCTCTATCAGTCAGAGAGTGATTGATAGAGTTGATGGATTGGGAGGCCATGATACTTAGGCATTGTATTGATTGTGACCAAAGTCTTATCAATACTCCCCTATAAACCTGTCCTTAGGTTCATAGGGCCTTTTTAAGCCTAGCCATGCATTCCAAATCTCTGACAAGTTCTGATAGCCTTGATAAGTGTAAACAAGGGCCTGGGAGATGAACCATTTACAGGTTACCTGTTTGCATTAGAGACACATGTGCCAATCCAATTGTCCAAGTTGGAGTTGAATTGGGTTAGGGAGGAGCTCTGCTTCACATGGATGGGGAGCCTGTTCCTGTACCGCTCATCCTGTCAGGCATTGGGTTAGGGAGGAGCTCTGCTTCACATGGATGGGGAGCCTGTTCCTGTACCACTTATCCTGTCAGGTGTTGCTACCTAGTTATTTATAGTGAAGCGATAATAAACCATCGATTCAAGTGATTTAAAAAGTTTTTTCAGATAATCCTTTTGAAGTGTACTAACATAGGCTGCCTGATAAACTGTTACCATTTAGTGTCTTGAAAAAGGTAAGGGTGTGTTGTATAACTGTGCTTATTATTCAGGCCTACACAGCTTTGCAGGTTTCCATGCCTAAACTGTTTTACAAATGCCTACATAAAATAAGAAAATAAAAAATACTCTGGCACATCACAAGCCTCTCTATGTTTAATTATGCTTTCCGGAATCCTGACAGAAAATAAATGTAAACTAGAGAAAAACTGAGCATGTGTTTGTTATGGTGGGACAGTTATAAAGTAAAGATGCCTATTGCTGCAGCCAAATGTTTTGCTGACTTCTTTACTGATTCCAGGTCTGAATTAAGATATTGGCTACGACTGTGAAATTGTTACGCCTGTTTGAGTAGTTTTACTGTCAAACCCACATCATAGGTTCATAGGTTCATAGGTTCATACTAGGCTATCTGCCCGAGGGCATTTATAAGCCTAGCCCATTGTTTTGTGGCTTACGCCACCCCTTTAGTATGGGGAACTATACCCATTATTTTGCTGTGCCTCTGTCGAGCAGTGACACTGAGGTAATTCCTGGGGTATATCTGCGATCTCCCATCCATTGGTCAAGATTTCTATTGAACAAGGCCAGCGAGGTGCTCTGCCTCACATGTACCGGGATTTTGTTCCACAGCATAGGGAGTCTTTGGGTGATGAATCTATCCCTCCAGCACGTCCTATTAATAGCCGTGTCGAGGTTTAAGTCTCCGCCCTTGTGGCTCTGATGGATCTAGATTTTTTGAGGTGAAGCATATTCATCAAATCTGGGTTTGACATGGCCTTGTATGTTAGGCAAAGGTAACCTCTGAGCAAGCGGTAAGCGACTGAATAGAGCTGGAGTTCTTTCAGTCGGGCAGCATAGGACAGATTTTTGAGACCCTTTATCCTTTTGGTGAGGAACTTTTGTGGCCTCTCCAGCTGCTGCAAGTGTCGGGTCAGATACATGTCGAATGGGGCATTGTACTCAATCATTGGTCTGATGAGTGATGAGTAAAGGGAGACTATGACCTCCCTTGATCTAGATGAGAATCCCTTCATGATAAGGTGGGCAATGTAGAAGGACTTCCTAACTACTTTAGCTACATGGGTGTCGAATGACAGACTACTGTCAACCTGGGTCCCCAGGTCCCTGATAACTTCTTCTGTGCTCAGTGGATTGCCACCTATTTGGTAGCTAGGGGTAACCTTGTTTTTCCCGAAGGGTATGACTATGCATTTTTTGGCATTTAACTTTAGGCCGTGGCTCTGGCACCAGTTATCCGTTTCTGCGAGACCCTTCTGAAGGATATCTGTGTCAGATGTGTTTTCTACTATGGCCCAGTTTGCAGTCATCTGCAAACTTTGTCAGCCATAACCCTCCTGTGTTTGCTTGTACTTCGGAAAAGTAGATGCCAAACAAGAGTGGGCCCAGGACTGATCCCTGTGGGACACCACTTGTGACAGGCTTTGAGTCTGACATGGCGCCAGCAACTCTGACCCTGTGGGTTCTGTCACTCAGCCAGTTTGCAACCCATCTTGTGATGTATGGGTTAACATTTAAGCTGATGAGTTTTTCAATGATACCCGAGTGGGGTATTGTATCGAGGCCTTAGCCAGATCGAGGTAGGCTGTATGGACTGCCTTTCCCTCATCAATGGCTTTGGTGACTGTTTCAAAAAAGTCAACCAAGTTTAAAAGGCATGATCTGCCTTTGACAAAGCCAAACTGGGTTGGATCCAAAGTCTGCAAATTCCCTATGTCTTTATTTATGAGGTCCATTATGATCCTCTCCATGGCTTTGCAGATAAGGCTTGTCAAGCTAATGGGCGGTAATTTCCAGGGTCTGTGGAGGCACCGCCTTTGTGAAGTGGGACCACAGTTGCAGTGCGCCACTCCTGGGTACGTATCCAGAGGTAAGACTTTGATTAAACAGCTGTCCTAGCTGTGGGTTTAATTCCTCATTGAGTTCGTGGAGCACACAGCCGGGGACACCATCGGGTCCCATGGATGCTGTGTTTTTGCTTTGGAGAGAGCAGTTCTCACTTGGGCTGGAGATGTTTTGGGCGGCTGCAGTCATTTGGTAGAGATATCTCTCCTTTTGCGGGGGGGGGAGAAGTTTGCACTGAACCTGTCAGCCAGTATGTTGGCAATGTCTGTAGGATCAGTAATCTTCACATCATTTTGAACTAGTTCTGAGCATATCTGGGAGTTTCCTCCTAGGTTTCTAACATAGCTAAAGAAGGCCTTATGATTGTCTTTTGAGTCTTTAGCTATTTTTCTCTCGAAATTTGCTTTGGATGATTTTATGAGAGCTCTTAGTTTTTTACTTATAGTGATCAAGGGTGTCTTACCTTTTAAGGATTTTGCTCTATCTTGTAGTAGCTTCCTCCTTTGTTGTAGAGTTTGTTTATGGCTGGGGTCCACCAGACTGGACGCTTGCCTTTGGTACAAAGAGTCTTTGTTTTGCTTGGGATTGCCTTATCCATGCAGTCCTGCAGGTGCTGGTAGAAGGCGTTTGTAAGTGATTCAGCGGCTTGAGTATTGTTTCCGCCGCTCGGGGGCCTGAAAGGAGACCACACTAGTCTTTAGAAGTGTGAAGTCGGCTTTTGAGAAGTTCTTTACTGTGGTCTTTTTTATTTCAGGTGCGGGTGGGATGAGGACCTCCAGCGAGATTAGTTTGTGATCTGATCTCACCAGTGAGGGGTATACTTCTGCTGTTGAACATTGTGCTCCCATGTTCGTGATGATGAGATCAAGTATGTTATCTCCTCTTGTGGGGATGGTGACTAGTTGTTCCATGGCATTTGAGTTTATGAATTCCAGGAACTTTTGGGCTAGGGTGTTTGGGCTTGAGTAGTGTTCCCAGTCTATATTAGGGTAATTGAAGTCACCTAGTATGATGGTGTTTGGTGATACATTTATCCCTCTAGTGTTTTCAGGAAGGCCATGTGAGTTTCCTGAGTTTGTGAGGGTGGCCTGTAACATGCTACAATTTGCAGAGCAGTCTTGCCTATGGTTAATTGCACCTGGATGGTCTCCGATGCATCGTGCGTTGCCACCAGTCTTGAGGTGTGGGTGTCCTTGATGAATATGGATACCCCTCCTCCTTTCTTGGTATTGTCCGGATTTTGGGGCCGGAACGCATGATATGAGGTAAAACCTGATAGCTGGGGTGCTCTCAGGAGCCTTGAACCAGGTTTCTGTCACAGCACAGACATCGATGTTCTCCATACTGAGAAGGGCCTCGAGTGCGTGCATTTTGAGATTTAGACTTCTGGCATTGAGCAGCATTACCCTTAGTTGTTTTCCTTTTTTTGTGTTCTAGGGTGGTAGGTTTAGAATTTGAGCCTTGCCTAAAAAGGCACTATGGGGGTGGCAAGAGCCTTTGCCAATATCCGGAATCCCAGGGTGACAGGTGCAAGCCGTCCCTTGAAGCAGCGTGGCTTGTCCAGCATGTCATCCCAGGCAGACAGATACTGGATCCCCTTTGAATGACACCAGTGTTTAAGCCAATTGTTAAAGCTGATCATCTTATCTCTGTATTGTGGCATCATTCTTGGTGAAGGTAGGATACTGCTCAAGGTCAGGGTCATACCTGCCTGGGCTACATAATCAGAGAGCTCCTCAATGTCTCTTTTCATGTAGTCCAAGGAGGTACGTCTCAGGTCATTTACACCAGCGTGGACAATGACTGAGTCATATTTGTACCTGCTGTTGAGAGACCTGAGTGCTTGCATTATGTGGCGGATTCTAGCGCCCGACAGGCAGCTTACTGTGACCTTCTCCTTACTCAGTCTGGTGAGCGGGACATCAGTGTGTCTGACTATGGAGTCACCAATGACTAGTGTGTCTGGCATTGTGTTTGGCCTTAAGGGCTGTGACTGTTTGACACTCTGACTGTGAGGTCTATGTGTTGCGGGTGTTGTGTTCTGAGGTGGTGGTTGTTTGGGTGTCTGCTTTGGTGGCCTCTGCTGTTTTGGTAGATTTTGATCAGAGCCTCCGAGTATGTCTTTGTGTGTTTATGTGTATGATTTGAGGTTGTAATGGTACTATGTGAGACTGGGTCTATAGTGTGTGTGGTAACCTTCTCCTCCTGACTGGTCTTGCCAGTCCTATGTTGAGAGAGCTCAGCCTCCAGTTTGGCCGTATAGTTGCATCTCTCGCATGTATTTGTGTTTTGTGGGAGGAGGAAAGGGTTGTCTGTGTACATGAGGCAATTGAAACATTGCCTCAATATTCCCAGGTTCACCAGCTGAGCAGGAGAGGACACTAGCAACTGATCCCTCAACATGCTAGAAGGGTAGACGAAAAACTTTAAAAAAAGATTCCGGGGGACGTGGGTGACCGAGAAATGGGGGGTTGCCTTTTTGGGGTACTATCTATGACAAGAGTGCCGTATCAAGGTAATAAGTACTGTATAACTAGATACAGAGGGAATATAAGACTAAGGAAAATTATATATGTAAAAAATAAACTTTGGAAATATGAGATATACAAATATATAACATTTCTTAAACATGTGCAAGAATATACAAACCATGCATTAGGAAAATGCTACACTGACTTTGAATTATAGTGCCATTCTGATATAATTAGCCTGGAATCCAAGACCTCTCTACATTTTTTAGTCACAGGGCAGTAGTTATTTAACCGGAAATTGTGTGAAACAGTGAACTCACACACGATCGCACTCACACACACACACACACACACACACACACACACACACACACACACACACACACATGAATATATGCTGATGTATCTAAACACACCAGCAATGAAACACAGGTGATTGATTTGAGGTTGGCATTTTGATAACTGGGATACTGCAGGAAAAAAATCATAAAAAATGCAATATCAAAAAGAAACAAACATTTTCCTTTTGAGATCCATTAACCAACAGCCCTCCCACTAAAGTTAGACATACTTTGTGTGAATAGTGTTAATATTATGCAAAGGGTTTTTCTTAAGGTAAGATGAAGGGTTGAGTTAGGAGCAGGACAGAGTTAGAGCTAGTATGCATTTATAAAGATGGACAGGGGGCTTCACCCCTTGAACCACCTTACTAGTGCATGCTTATCCTAACTTTTACATGGTCCCTGCCCCTAAACCTATACCTACAACTTACTGTAGGAGAACTCTTTCTGTAACATTCTCACAACAAAAGGCATTCAAGCACACACCATATACAAGAGCACATGCAAATTGAATCAGTCCCACTCCTTAACCTTTACTCTAACCCTAACCCACAAATACTGTCATATACACCCACACAAACACATGCACACACACACACACACACACACACACACACACACACACACACACACACACACACACACACACACACACACACACACACACACACATATGCTCCCATCACCTAATGCTAAAGCTTACAGTATATCCAGACATTTTGTTGTTAAAATTCCAAGCAACACTTTAATTACCCCTCCCCCACACTTGATCTTCCTTCTCTCAACACCTTAATACCGGAGGATTAGAACTCTTGACAAATTTCCCAGTCAGTTCACATTGTTCATGAACTGATGATTTAACAAAGTAATGCAACATAAAAAGGCAATGCAATGTCACAACTTACTTTATATAAAAATGGTAGAATATAAATCTAATGGTGCTTTTATGTTCCTGGTTGAATCTTAATTAATTTAATATATTTATTATAACATTATATGTTAAATGGGTCAAGAGTTTGCTATTGCAAGTTTCTAGAATGTCGTAATGTGACTGTGCAGTAATACGGCTGTTAAAACATTTCCAACTGTAAATCTATTATGCCATAAAATTTGAGTAAGTGTGTAATGATTTTGATGTTGCTATTAAGCATGTTTAAACTTTTCAGTGAATCTCTGTCAGAAAAACTTTCAGAAATGCTGTGAGCACTGACTGCTGTTAAACATTCGTTATCTCCTTCAGCACATCTTAGAAATGTGCATTTGTATTTCATTGCAAATTTACACAGTCATTGGTAAGAGATAGACAAGTACCATGGGGTAACTTTGCCTACATTCGGGAGTAGTAACATGAATTTGGATAAACTTTGGGAAATGTTTAGTTATTAAGGAAACACAAATAGGTGAAAAAAATCCTCAGACCTGAGAAAGTTTGCTTATGTCAGTAAACGAAAGTGCTAACATTTACTTCTTGTGGCTCTGAGAGTTTTTTTCGCCTATTTGTGTTTCCTTGGTTTAGTTGAATTTTACTTGGTTTTCGTAAATGTTTAGTTATTCTGATACTAATGTAAAATCATTGCTGGCAAAGCAGACTGAAATAAGAAAGTATTAAAATGGCCGAAGGAAGACTTAAACTGAGAATGAGAACTGCTGATGCTGGAGCTGAGAAAACACAAGTACTCATATTGTGTAAACTTGAGTTCTTCTTCAGAAAAGAGGTGATTATACTAAGTAACTGGAGTGTGGAGGCACTGAGAACTTCTCCCCAATCAAACTATAATACTCATTTACAATGTTTTCATAATTTTGAGCATTCACGTGATGGCAGAATGCCCAATACTTTATGAGACACTCATGTGCAAAACTTTGCTCACAACCCAAGTACTGTCTTTTAGAGTGCATGTTATTTCCATGTCATTTAATGCATTTTAGTCTCATATTTTCAGTACTTTAAAAGCTTGCCTCAGTTAATGAATCGTAAAATAGCAAATAAAATAAGTAGCATTCCTTTTCTAGTATTGCATTAATTTTGTCATGAATACCCACAGACAAAATATGTTCATTTCATGCTTGCATTTACTTCACTCTCCATAAAGTTTGTATGACTGGATGATAACTTGTCTTTACATAATGAAAGCTACTCTCATATGTGTGATGTGCCTGCAATAATTATGTATGTCTCAGAAAAATACTGAAATCACAGCTGTAGCATATTGGAAAACTTAATGATTTTTCTCATGGCTAAATCTTCATTTTGTATCTACTGTTGCTAAAAAGATAAGATATTTAGGGGTTAAATTATGATATTTAGACAAAACCACCTGAAGGGCTGTGGGAAATGAAATACTGCTAAATTTAAATTATATAAATCTGAATAATTATACTAATTTTGATCATGTGCAAAGTTAAATGAATGTTTACTGTATTCATAAATAAACTTAAATTTTCTGTGCTTAGTAACGTCTGAACAGAATTCAGAATTTAAGGCTAAACTTAGGATGACATGGCACTGTCACAAAATCTAATTAAACATCTTTCTAAAACCAGCAACATTGCAAAGGCATTCAACAAAGTACTAAACATGGAAACACAGAATGTGACAGCAGATAAAGGCCATCTGGCAAACTTTCATTGCACATTTCTTTCTCTTATGCAGAGGAGTTCAGCTCTATTGAACACCTAGCCTGGAAAATAAAACTGAAAGCATGACAAAGCTGGCACCACTGACTGCCAAGTTGGCATCCACTTCTGCAGTTTTCATTCTGCTGCTCTTTAGCAATATGTATTCATATATTACATGCTATTCAAAAGTAGTTTTGTGTGTTGTGCTGATTTTATTGCTTTACTTTATTTTTAGTAATGTTATGTTTTTAATGTAATAGTTTCCTTCAGTTACAACCCTAGGACATGGTAGTCTCGCTTCAGTTTCTTTGGGTGAGTTTTTATTTGCACTAGATCTTGCAGTGCTGAATACATCAGCTGAATAAATATGCCATCTTAAAGCAACTCATGGGGTAACTGGTCAGGGAACATGGTTTGTTTGAGTCTGTCCCAAAACTTGAATCCATTAAAATGTATCATATAATAATGTACCAAAGAATAATAATGTTCCTTCCATTATCGCATTGTAGTTATTGGAGAACAGATAGACACCAGTCCTACTCTGTGGGATCTAATGCTTTAGTGGAAATGCATCTGATCCCAGAGCACTGAAGGCATGCAATATATCATCACTTCATAAAATGTATATCAAACAGAAAACAACTATTTTTTAGAATAAAAAAGCCATTGTCAGCATTAAGATCATTCCTGAAAGAAAGAATAGTAGAACATTTTGAAGCTAAGTAGCTACTCAACAAATTACAAATGTTTTATGTCTCCAGACTGGCAAGGATAAATCTGTCTGTATGTACATATGGCTATATAGCTATAGATATATAGATATAGATATAGATATAGATATAGATATAGATATAAAGAGAGAGAAAGAAATACAGGTATATAGATGTCTATAGATCTATATAGATATACCACAGGATTCAGCAAGCTCTGCATGGCATGCTGGAATAGTGCAAGAGCTGCTGCAGGCAATATGGCTGATGTGCGATCCAGAAATGAGCTCATGGGACGTGCACGAACACTCCTGCACTATTCCTGCATGGACACAACCCCTGTATGCTAATTACCTCATTTGCTGGTGAAAAACATGCAAATGAGGTGAATTAGCAATCCAGGAAGCAGGCAGGCATCCGTGCAGGAATAGTGTAGACTGCAGAAATGTATTCAGCCAGTAGCTGAATACATTTCTGCAAACTACAAAATGGAGGCATGACAGCTCATAAAAAGGTATGCGTTATAAGGGATAGGCATGCCAATGGCCAAATATATGGCCATAGGCATGAAAACTAGTTTCAAAATGATAAAAAATAACTTTTTTTTTTTGGCCAATTTCAGCCGTTTAAGCATAGGGCAGCAAATGGGATCGGCCCCAAAATAATAAAAACAGCTGGAAATAAGTTTTTAAACAAAATTCATCATTTTGCCATAATAGTCAATGGCAACACAACAAGACCATGAAATAGTGGTTGCTAAGGGGGAAGGCTGAGTGTCGGTTTTGTAACCATGCATTAGCAGTCAATCCTATGCAAATGAGGGCAATGCTACTGAATCACAGATTTCCCCTGACTGTTAGCTTGCACCCAACCGTGTAGGTGCAGTAATACCATGGTGTAAGCCTAAGAGCTAGATGACTTCATAAGGGTGTGTGTCATGCATGCTGTAAGTTTATTGGAGCTCTGTGGCCTGTGTTTGCCCTTAACTAAGCACAGCTAAGGAAGGGGATTGTGGCTAAAGCTGCCTAGCAGTATTTACATTGCCTAAACGGGTGTGTGCACCACGCACTGGGTTGTAAACAAAAAAATAAATAAATAACCAGGAAATAGCAGTTCCGTTTACATCTGAGCACTGGGTTTGTGCGGCGCGTCTCAGGGCTTAAACAGGAAGGCAATGGGAAGGGAAAACAGCAGTAGGAAGGTAATCAAGGAGAACTAGCATAGCTGGCAGGTGAAATGTATCAGAACCAGCCAATTACACAGGTAGCAGCCCAGCCCAGCACACTACTATAAACTATGCAAACACCTATCACTCTGTTTTTTCCCACAAACTCTACACCACTGGTGTACACAAGCAGGGAAATTTTACCTAACAAAACCAACAAAATGATAGGAGCAGCTTTCGCTTTCAAAAATCAATATATGGAAGAGGCTGAGGGTGGTGAGGATGAGAATGCTGATGTCCAACCCACAGTAAGGAGAAGGAGAAGAGTGGACAGACCTAGGGTAACCCACCAGGAGCTACATGAGCTGGAGATAGTTGTTGGGTGGACAGGGACCTCCTACAGCAAATTGTTGAGCTGTACCGGTCACGCTTCACACACAGAACCAACAGAGAGGAACCCAACCCAGTGGATACCAAGGTATGTGTAGGCTTAAGAGTACTAGCCTCAGGTACCTTCCAAAGGCCAACTGGGGATATCATGGGGATCTCACAGGCATCAGCATCCAGGGTACTCCAACAGTTCCTGGATGCCATGTCAGCACATGCCGGTGAGCACATATATTTCCACAACACCCATGAGGCGTTGCTCAGCAATATGCATCTCTTCCACCAAATAGCAGAATACCCTGAGATAGTGGGTACTATAGACTGCACGCACATACACATCAAAGCACCACCCGGCGAGCGGGGTAGGGTCTACTTAAACTGCAAGGGTTTCCCCTCCATCAGCTGCCAGGTCATGTGTGATGCCCAGGGCATTATAATGAATGTGTGTGCTGGCAGCCCTGGAAGCTATTAAGACTCCCACATCTGGCATATGATGCAGCTATATTAGAGATTTGCCAGTATGGACATCCCATATGGCCACGTAGTGGGGGATGCTGGTTACGCTCTGGAGCCATGGCTGATGACACCCATCAGAAATACACACACACCTGAACAAGAACTCCATAATGAGGCACATGTACAAACCAGAATCATAATAGAGCATGTGTTTGGGATGCTCAAGTAACAGTTCATAGGTTCATAGATTAGTACTAGGCTAACTGCACTTATGAGTCATTTTAAGCTTAGCCAATTATCCCATGTGAGAATCAAACCCTGCACCTTGTGTCTGCAAGGTAAACACCTTAACCATTATGCCAACCTCCCTCCCAGTGCCTGGACATATCCAGTGGAGCCTTGCAGTACTCTCCAACTACATGTACCCAAATTTTCATTGTATGTGCCATGCTACACAATATGATCCTGTGGAAACAGCTGCATCTGAAACAGCACAGGGCAGGGCCACACAGTGTCCCACCATTGCCAAGGCCAGCACAGGCACAGACTGATTCAGAGGAGGAACAGCTTGAGTCTGCCACTGTATGCAGAAGGAAGCGTGCCCAATATGCCCAGACTTTGGCAAAGAGGCAACACATAGCACATACACTGACATGGTAGGAACCCAGAGAATGACACCATTCTGTGACTCACACATACAGTAAAAGATGCCAAACATGACACTACCTGTGCTTAACCATGTATAGGGAGTGTACTGTGTGCATAACAGTTAAGGTGCTTACCCTTGAAACACAAGGTACAGAGTTTGATTCTCACATGGGGTAATTGGCTAGACTTAAAATGGCCCCTGAGGACAGTTAGCCTAGTACTAATCTATGAATCTATGAATCTATGCATCCAACATAGTCAGCCCTTCAGCACCATCCTCAGTACTCTCACAGCCACAAGGTAAGTCACTCTCCCTATCAATTGCTGAATGGAGTAGTATGTTCTGCTACTTGTATCTATGGTATGGATGTGAGCATGCAAGGGAATCGGATGGCTGAATGAGATGGCAGCAGATAGCAGACACCTATATGGGCAGCATGAAATCCATAACAAATACTGGTGTCAACATAGTAGACAGTACTAGACAAGGTGACAAGTCCCACTGCAGGGCATGTGGTGGGCCAAATGTGTGTCCATAGGACACACACATGCATGTCAGTGAGGCTCACATACCCAACAACTGTCTCAGCCAGCAGGACAGGTCTAGATGACCACAAAGAAAGGCTGTGCGAAGGCCTCTGATTGATGGCAATGGATAACATCCCCCCTCCAGACCCACACAGACAGACTACAACAGGTCAGGCAGTTGGATGTTAGTTCTGAAGGGTAAGAAGTCTGAAACTAAAATGTAGGTCAATAAAACCTAAGATCTGTACTACATTGATATGCCTCTTGTCTGCATGATAGGTCAGAATACATAATGAAATGGAAGCCAACAGAGTACCTGAAATACCAGTGCAGTCATATCAAATGTTTACAGTTGTCAGGTGTGCCCCCTCCCACAATCCTATGTAGAAATGTAGTAACATGTACATGTGGGTATAATAACAGTGGAGCACAGATAACCTGAGCTGGCAAAATTAGCAGGATAGATTGTTGCATGTGTTGCACGTGTGCAATATGCAGGGCTCTGTGTGTTAGGTTATTGTGTGTTGTATATTGTGTGGAAGTGGTCAGCATGTAGGCATGGAGGGTTGTGTCCTGATAGCCAATGGACAGTACTGTTGATGACAGGGCCAAGTTCTGAGAACTGCAGTGCCAAACACAATGCATCCCAGTAAGACCCAAATCCAGCAGTAATTCATACTAATTGTTCGGATGTAATATCTGTCACCATCTGAAAGATGGACATGTCATGAATGTGGGCCCAGACATAGAAACAGTACACAGGTGGAAGTACCCTAGACAGAGAGTGTATAAAATGTTACTGTCAAATGGACACACCTTTGGAATTGTACATACAGGTTAGCAGCACATTAGTTGTCTGTGTAGTATGGAATACTGATGTAGTCTAGCCAAACACTGGCAGACCACAAAAGGCACAGTTATGAAGTACTGAGAAACTGCTGATGTCCCCGCACAAGCCAGCATAAGGGGACTGCCCCACATATATCTATGAGTCAGTTGCAAAAAGCTTCCATAGCACACATGCACTCAGCTCACCCCACCATCAGCCATAGATTCATCACAGGTCATATCCCTGCTGTTGGGAATGAGTACAATTTGACCCCCACTTCTGTATGGGAATACCCACAGAATGCAGCATGCTGAAGAGGTGTCCCATGCAGGTGTGTCCATAGCTGTAAGCAGCACCCTGCCAGCATCCAAACCAATGGATTAATAAGGACAGAAACTATTGCCATTAACACCTTGCACACCTACCCTGTCACCCCAGGGGAATCCAGTGGCTTGCAGCCTGGGACTGTAGGAGTGACAGAATGCACTGGCCTGTTACAGATGGCCTGCATCACTACCAAATGCCCTACAGTCCTCTGTCAAAGGCCTGTGTCTCACCCATACTACCAATGTATGTTATCTCATGGAGTCCCAAATAATGACACAACACTGTCCAAAGAACACAAATGCAAGGCCATGTTGACAAATCCCAGTAGCATGTCCACCATGTCCTACTGCATGAACTGTGGACCAACCTCTAGATACCACTGGGATGAAGTGATAACTATAGGGATGCTTATCAGATATCACTTGCATAATGTTAGGAAGAGGATAGAATAACAGGGGGGGTAGAAGCATGGATGCCATGGAGTGTGTGTGAAGTCTAAAACCCTGATGTGTGCCCATACTACCCCTGCCTGCAAACCCAGGAATGGGTGGCTACAAATCTCCTTGTAAACCACAATGTGAAGGGGAAATGACCAGATATATGAGCCCTGCCTCTGGGTAGCCTGAGTGAACCTATACAACTGAGAGGTATGGCCACAGCAGGATATGGCCATTCTGTCACGCTGATAGATGTACACACAGGGGATCCTCAGCCACCACAGTACCAAGGTGCTGGACCATTTACACAGACCCATCAGCAAGTGTCTGCAGCTCCCCCTCCAGAATGGCATGAGTGTGCAAGAATATGTAGGCTGCAGACCAACAATACTGGACACAGCTTCATTCATCTTGTATTCCCTAGGAAATTACTGTGAGCAAATAAGTATATATGTCAGTATTTGATGACATAATACATCACAGTGTAAAAGAGTACATATGTCTGAATATCTCTGGTAACACCAAAACCATGTAGCAGAAGCAGCACAGACACAATTAGTTACAGTATCCCACTATCCTTTGCCCATTGTGACTCCATATTGTCAACCTATCTACAGATATCCTGCAGACACAAGTTGCTAGCTGTAGGTGTAGAACAAAAATGCCTGCACTGGAGTACAACCTACCTGGAATGGATTCACACATTCAATACAGAAGGTCATACTGGGCATGCTCCCACACATAGAGAAATGAAGTCCATGTCTGACAACAATGGTGGACTATACATATCTGTCAGTCACAGATTTCTGTGCACACACATCACATTGCAC
>NC_056749.1:782312776-782322776 GCF_019279795.1 Protopterus annectens
TTTTGTAAGTGATGCTCATGATCAGCTGATGGCCTGTGCACGAATTGCAGTCCCCACTAGCTAATTACATGTGGAACAGCTGTGGTATAATTTCTATAGCAAATTGCATGGAAATACACTCCTATAATTAAGCACTTCATGTGGGCGTTGGCCCTTTTCCTTCACTGTGAGCAGGACTTCATGTGGGTGCTTGACAAACAGCATCACAGAGGGTAGTTGGATATACCTCTTACAAGATACACTGTGGAGACAGGCCAACAGACAGGAGGGGGATGTTCCAGACATGGGAACAGAATGTAAGTACTGCTCCTCTACATTTGAAGTAATGTTGGTTTAACAGGGTTTGTGTGGCTATGGCTGTTCTACATGATTTAATATCTGTCGTAACAGTGTTATGTGGTTGAGGAAACTCTCACCTGTAGGGCTATCTGCAGACTGGCCAGTGTTTGGAGTCTTAACATGTGTTGTCTTACTCACACATTTCCTATCTTTAGAAATGTAGTAGCATACTCTGAGGATTGCAGTTAGTACATGGTGACATCCATGTGGGTTACTGACTTCATATCCCTCAGAAGACATATATCACAACAAACCCTGTTACACCAGTAACTGTATGAGTTTATCACAGCAACATGTCAATATTAGCCCTGTGTTTGTGCCTCCAGCCACAACTCTTTCAACCTTTGTACATATGTCATGCAGTAAGAGGTGCATATGTTCAATACATCATTATTTACTGACATCATACCTGAGAACAAGCAAGTGAGATATCAGACTGTTAGACATGTTATGTATAGTAGGCCTTATGTTTGAGGACAAAACCTGGACATTCTGTTGTAATGTGTACAGTAGTGAAGTATGTGTACTTATGGTGATTGTTGACAGAGTGTGTATTGTGAATATGTACCTTGGCCTGTGTACAGACTGTGTTAGATGTCATTGTTCTTGGTCCCGTTCTATCTGATGTTGCATGCTGCTCCAGTGTATGGTACCCTATCACGATACATGTTTGTAGGGCCAGACCGACACATGTCCCATACCACAGTCAGGCATTGGAATACACTGTATATTGGCCCATTATATGTAGGGTTAGTGTGTGAGTGGCACATATGAGGATGGTGTTGTTCACACAGTCCATATACTGTAATATTACATATGCTTACCATATGTGACTGTGGCTGTGTTCAGATTGGTTGTGGGTATTCACTTTCACACAGGTGTCTATTACTCCGTGCTGTTACATGCCTGTAGAGCCTGCTATATTTGCAAGTACATGTGTATTCCCCCATAAGAAATGTAGGCCAGTGTTGTGGCAGTCTGTCTGCAGTTTGCACAGTGTTTTGTGACATGCCCAGCAGCTCAGCGTATTTACCCAGTGTGATGTTATGTCCAGATATTTGTCAGATGTACTGTTGCCGGGCCACCATAATGGTATATTTCTGACAAAGCAGTGGGATGCTGTACAGATGTATGTCACTAACTAGTGGGTAGTATGTGGGCTTGTGACCTCTGCTCCTCAGGTTATTATGTGTCAAGACAGAAAGGAGTGCGTGAATGCATAAACTGTGTGAGATTATCTATTCCAGTATTTTCGTGATATCCCCATTTACATGGCTGTAAATATCCACTTTGTCAGGCTTGGTCCACACGTCTTGCACTAAGGGGATCTGTGTATACCTCTGGACTGACCAGAATGTGTCAGACTGTCCACATTTATTGGTCATATATCTTCTGTATTCTAAAGGATCATTACTGTGATTTGTGTGGTATTGCACTATGATGATCTTATGATGTCTGTCAATAACTGATGGCGTACATGTCAATATCAGATGTGACTTCCCATACATTTTTATTAAGACAACCGCTGTTACAGTAGCAATATTCTACATTTATACCTGCAATACTTACATGACATCCCTTTGAACTAAGAGGTTGTGACTATTGGCGGTGAGGTATGACTCCACTACATGTTATGGACATATGCTATACATATACATATTTGTATATGTATATATATATATATATATATATATATATATATATATATATATATATATATATGTATATATATATATATCTATATATATATATATATACACACACACACACACACACACACAAACACACACACACATACACACACACACACACACACACACACACACACATATATATATATATATATATATATATATATATATATATATATATATATATATATATATATATATATATATATATATATATATATATATATATATATATATATATATATCTATATTAGGGCTATACCAAATAGGGGGTTAACAATATTCGGCCGAATACGAATAGTTGTACCAACTATTCAGCTGAATATGAATACTAATAGTTGTTTTAGTCAAGTCATGAGGTAAACTAAGCACTAAACAAAATAGTTAAATAGCAAATCAAGTTTTTAAACTGTTCTGTGCTATATTCTGCTGTCTGTGCACTATGACGAGGGCTAAAAGTAAGAAATTGTTATTGTACCTAATCATATACATACATTTAACTCACCGCAAAACCAAAAAAGCACAACGGAGCCATGACCAAATAGCTGTCAAAGCTTTTTACTGATGCTACCAAGTAGCTGTCAACGTTTTTTACTGATGTTACCAAATAGCTGTCAAACTTTTTACTGATATACATTTAACTCAGGAATACTGCATTAGCTTTCAAAAACACCAGTCATTCCATGTTGTCAGCATTAAGACAGTTTCTGGTTTCACTGAAGGTATCACCAGCTCACTTGGCACACTTGCAGGTGGTGCAGAAAGGTAGCGCTTAGCCATATGACACAATGTTGGAAATCTGGACATGTTCATTTTCCACCAATTCAGTAGGCCAGTGTCTCTCAGAACACAGGGCTCTGTCAGAAAATTGCTTAGTTCTGTTTCTATGGAGACAGAATTATCACTGTTAAGTGCCTGAACAGGCTGCAACTGATCCCAAGATGACCAAAAGTCTTCTGCTGTCTTTGTCTTTTTTGTTGATGGTTGTTCATTCACTTCAGTCACTTCAGAAACAACTTCAGATGGCTGATTTGTAGGCTGAATTGATGTTGGCTGACACAGTAACTTTGCAGTAACAATGTCTGTTTTGGCTTTTACCTGCTGCACAGGTGTCAAGAAATGTAGCTTGAAGCGTGGATCCAAGCCGGCCGAAACTGTTTAAATGCCATTTTCATACAAGTCGGAAAATCTCCTTGTTAAGGATGTTGTCAGTTTGCTGACTGTTTTTTGATTCCATTATCAGCTACATCTTTCTGCAGATACAACAAGACAGCCTGAACAGCTGGTAGGATCACTGAAAAACAAGAATTGTTGCAGCTTATTTCATGTGCTAATTGTTCAAATGGCCTAAGAATTGCAACAATTCTTGCTGCTAAAGCCTACTGGTTTGTTGTCAGGGACAGCGCCTTGCTGGATTTGTTGTCACATCCAACAACATGCACAGACACAGCTCTCTTTTGCTCCAACAACTGATGCAACATCTGATATGTTGAATTCCACCTAGTGACAACATCCTAATGAAGCTGATGTTTTGGTACACTGAGTTCTTCTTGGATGGCATGAAGGCATGGGGTAGTGCCTGAAGAGTGTTGAAAATGTCCCACAATCTTCCATGACAATGTTATCAAGTCAGCAACAGATGGCTGTGTCAGAATTGCATCATTCAGAGCCAGCTGCAGAGTGTGGGCAAAACAACTGAAACTGGGTAAATCTGCATCCAGTAAAGCTTTGACCATGTTGGCATCTCCATCACGTAAGATGTCTAATGTGTGTGTGTATATATATATATATATATATATATATATATATATATATATATATATATATATATATATATATATATATATATCCTTGTTATGTGTGCACGAGTGTTGTATTTACCTTCCCAGATGTATCCCACCATATTTATCTGATATGTGTTTATATAGATATGACAACATACTGATTCAACAATATGTCCACTAACAAGTACTACACAATTGTAGAAGTCAAAGCAGTTGTTCACTACTATTCAGTATGTTTACTGACAGATATATTGGAAAAAAAACAACAAATCTCTTCATAGCTGTGATAGCTTAGTGGTTAACTGCTCTGGGTATGGTGTACACGGTCCTGAGTTTAGGACCTGCAAGAGCTGTATACTTTGTTGCTAGGCAGAACAAGGACTGTTGGATACAGAGTGGTTAAGGCAGTTTTGAGCAGCTTTAAGTGGGTTTGCACAGGTTTGCATGACGGTAAGCGGTACTAATGTATGGTTACATGTATAGGTGCTTAAACCGTTAAAGCTTCGCTTACCAGTGCACAAATCTGCTTAGCATTTATATTGCATCAATGCTGAAACCTGCTAAGCATGGCTCAGCCCTGGTAACCAGTGATCCTGTACAAGACCTGGTGTTGTTCTTCATTTAACATGTAACCTGGGACACACCTCATCCTAAAAGATATGTGGTGTGTGCAAATAAGACCACACACATTAGTAGCAATATGTACCTAGGCAGGGGTTCTACTCTCAGTGTTGCCAAGTAAGGGTTTGCATGTATGTGAAGGGATCTACTTCAGTTTGCAGAAAATATATGTCCCAGGAGGTCATCTGTCTGAGAACAGACTGGCAAATGCTAACATTTTACAGGTATAATCTTGTGGACATTCATTCCATCAAAACTAGTAGTAGATGTGTAAATGACCTCTTCCCCACAGTATAGCTCTACAGCGATATTGGGGTTGGTATATATAGCTGGGTGTGAATCTTGTGGACACAGCCACCGTCATTGCAGTTATTGTTGAGTGTATCCCCCTGTTTAGTCAGCTGTAATACTGTACAGTTTATGTTAACAGGTTAAGTAGTTGTCAATCACACTATCTGCAGTTCTACACCACCCCACACCCTCCATAGGGCAGGGCTGTGCCACCCACACCAGCACACTTATGTTTACCAAGTTGACGATTGCACTACATTGGGGAAGGGGACATATACCCTGTCAGTACCATCATCAATGACATTAAACTAGCAGACTGATTATTTCCCAGTGTGATGTTGTGCCTATTCTGTCTTGGTGGAATTACATAGGCTAAAATGGGTTCCCTGCAAAAGTACATACATCCATGTGTACAGTATTCTTTGTGTATTGCATCAACACCAAAGCCTGTGTGTGTGTGTGTGTGTGTGTGTGTGTGTGTGTGTGTGTGTGTGTGTGTGTGTGTGTGTGTGTGTGTGTGTGTGTGTGTGTGTGTGTGTTATGCACAAACATGTGGTGTAGACCACCCAGTACACTTACCATTGTCCACTGTACAAGGGCTGCTGACATCAGCCACTGTGCACTCATCTGTATGCACCCCTCAGACCTATCAGGCATGTGGCACATGCAGTAACTGTTATACAGACCTGTGACTTGTATTCAGCTGTACCCAGGATATGGCACAGTCAAGGTGTCACCTCAGTGCCATACCCTTTGTAGGAAACAACAGCAGACCGACATCCTGTTGACCCATAGACACCTACAACACAAATGGAATACATTATGGAGACCACAATCACTCAGTGTTAATAACAACTATAATGCATCAAGGCTGGAGAGCTACACATCCTGACATGTAAACATTAAACTTTAGTGCTGAAAACATGTTACACAGCATTACATTGGTGCACCATAGTACAGTCACCTTGTGCATCATAACCATATTAGCTTGTCTCTGCATCAATGTTATGGATGACGGGGATGTGGCACAGGTATAATCATATGCACAGGGTGTGTTGTGGGTTTGCCAGAGACATAGGCTGAGCCATTTGTTTGACATCATATGTGTGTTAGGGGGTTTCATTATTAATTGAGTTGTGCAGATGTGGTGTGTGCAGGTATGGGGTTGCCCTAGCTGTGTTGGTGATGTGTGTGTGCATGCATGCACACAGTTCTGCCATGTGGCTGCCCTATACAGGGGGTTGTTGGACAGCTGCAGACCATTCCTGGCAGGGTGTGCAGTTCACCATCTCTGGCCACAGACATGAGAACTGTGCCTCCCAGTGGTTCCACAGGCACTACCAGGTACAAGCCAAGATATGGTACTCTCCCCTGATGATGATATATGTCCGCTGGATCCAGATCCCTCTTGGAACCAGCCAGGTACAAGGCCTGCTATGTTGTGGTGTGGACAGCACCCCCCCTGCAGTGCTGGTGCTAGTATTGCCACTATGGGAGCGGCCCTGATGTGTATGTCCACATCGACCATCACATGTTGGTGTTCCTGGCCTACTTCCACATGGCCATGCTCAAGCACAGACATTCCACGGTCAAGGATTCCCACCATCTCACCCAACCATCTATACAGGACCTCTGCAAAATAATGGTGGACTCCTGCAAGATTATGGATGTTGTCAATAACAGCAGAATGAGTAGCCCTCTGGAGCCTCAGACCATGTCTGGTATAATGTAGAATACATGCCTGTGCCTCCATGATGGCCTGAAACATGAGTCTGGTGACACCAGCTGTGGCACTTCTGCCAGGGGCATGATGACCAGCAGCCCTCCTATGAGCACCCCTGTACATCTGCCTGTGTGGTACCTCACCGGGCATCCAGCTATGGCTGCTGTGTCCAGACACACTTGCCATAGTCACCACACTGTCCTGTCCCATGCCACCACCCACCAACTGTCCCTCATCTATGGCCACTGGTGATGGAGTATGTATAGGCAATGTGACTGTGTGCGGAGATGGGGTGGATAACAGGGGGATGTCAAACGATGGCACAGCTTCAGCCCCTGGCAATCCTGCCTATGTCTCACCACACCTATCATCATTGTTATAGTCTGTATGGAGACTAACATCAGTTTGCCTGCAGGAGGGATCCTCACCCACCTCGCCACCTGTGAGGGGAAAACATGAAATGCACTTTAAGACCTGTACGTTATTGCTTAACTGTATACACACACACACACACACACACACACACACACACACACACACACACACACACACACACACACACACACACTCTTACAGGTGAGGTTGCACAAAGATATTACACACAAACCTCTCATCACCCATCTGTCAACATGCATGACATATGGCACTCAACAGCATGCAATGCAGCTATAGTTAATCCCTGTTACCAACATTATACATCTCTGTAATACATGCGTTGTGTTAGTAGGTAATGCCCCTTTCCCTAAAACACACTGCACCCATGTACACAGTATTGCTGTGCACCTGTCCAGCACCCTGGCATGTACTGTGCACCATACCTCACAGGTGTACATGCCATTGCTGAATGTGTATGTTTCTGTCAGTTATGTTTTCTCTGCTGCTCACAGCCCCTATGTCTTTGTCCAACACATACCTGAGATGATATGTGGACAAATGTCAATAGTGAATGCCTGATGTCTGATTTGCAGATCTCATCATCAGTAGTGCATGTATGAGCAATAAAATACAATTACACTGACAACTTTCAAACCTTACTGTGGCTATGAAGAGTGTACACACCCTTATTTAAATGGCACCCTCTTCCCTGATATGCCATGGGGCCACAATACTGCATATGTTAACATTACATGAACCTGATATGTGACATATGACCTGTGCAATCAAATGCAGTATCAAACAAATGCATTAGTTGTGCAGATGCTGATTGAGATGCATACAATATGTGGGTGCATAAGTGTGCACACCCTTAACATGATGGTTTGTTGCATCAACTGTTAAGTGTACTACAGCAGTCACTATTCCTGGAAGGGGTATACTAGCATGGCCCCATCTGCACTTGCCAGTATTTGGTCACTTTGCCCTACAAATGACCCCCAACTCTGCAAGATTGCAAGGTCAACTCATGCGCACAGCCCTTGGAGGTCACACAGTGCCTTAACTATTGCTGTGGAGACAGCGTTATGTCTGCCACAATTCATGACTTTGACTGTGTGTAGATACAGCCATTCTTAGTGAGCTTTGGATGTCTGCTTCAGTTCACTGTTGTGTTTCAGGATGACACCCATCCTCAGCCTTTTTGCAGATGCTTGACAACTATGGGCTACACATGAGTGTCATTTTGCAGTGTCCCAAATTCAGAACACCATATGTACCAGCCTAGTCCCTGCTAATGAATGGCAAACATACAGGTGTACACTGGCACCAGCAAGGTACAGATGGGGATGGTGGGCCTGAGGTGGGCTGAGGTGTTGCTTGTGCAGCACTTGTATCTTAATTGATACTGTCTGTAGGTTTCAAACTTGGTCTTGGTACACCAGTACACATTGCAAAACATGCCTTTCGGGGACTTCTGATGTTATGCATATGCTACCTGTAGAGAGCCCTGACTGATGTTTCCTGTAGAACAACTGTCCCATCTGATTACCCTAAGCCATAGGCCACACTTATGCAGAGTCCAGGCGATAGTTGACACAGGTACTGCACAGCCAGTACTTGCTAGACATTCCTGCAACTCCCTCAGTGTTGCAGCATGTTTCTAGGCAGCCTCCATGACCAGTTTGCAACATGTGTCTTGGATGGGCATCTGTTTATTTTCTACATTCATGTTGTCCCATACTTCCCCGTCACATACTTGACTGTCTGCACTATTTGCCATGGTATATGCAATGGTGAGGTAAGGCTACATATCCCACTCTTGCATGCTACCTGTTGAGTATGGGATCCATTCCATGGCTTGTAAGATGTATGCAAGCCACATCTGCCTCTGTTGCAGGTGAGTGGGCAAATATGATGGACATACGTCGGACAGCAGACCATTTCTTGGTGTGACATTGAGGACCTGTACTTAATGGAAGGTGCATATTCATGAAGAGTGAATGCTGTCAGTACCTAAAAAGTTGCTTCCACAATATGTTATTTGGAGTGTGTGCACACATATGCTTCCAGTATTTTCTGTCTTAACAAAGGATTCCATATTACACATTCGTTGCTCATGTTAGGACAACATTACAGGTTGTAAGGATTGTGGAATGTCATATTGTGATATGCTGTTGTGTAGATCTGTAACAGTTGCCATTGTAATAGTGGTATATACAATGTTGTAGCACTGTATAAGGGTGATGTTTCAGACATGTTCCTACTGTAGGCCATTTGTCCCACCATTATGTTCATCTCTGTGCACAGATCTTGCAATGACAGGTTGTTAGTTATATTGCAGGACTCTTACATACCCTTCAGATATGCCACCATGGTGACTACTGTGATGCAGTGCAGTTACCAGCAACAATAAGTGAACATGTACAACATGCATTATGGGTAGGTGTGTCAAATATGTGCATGGCAAATACCATGGCCATAACATGGCCAGTGTATTGGCAAACCTGAACAAATAACACCATACTCACCAGTTGCAGGCTGCTGCCTCAGAGGTATACCAGAGGGACCTACATAGCTGTGTGAGAGATGTGATGTCAGTAGCTACACCTGTGGCATTGGTACAGGGTGGGAGCAGCATTTCAATACATCAACAGTACAATCCCACAATACTACAAATTATGCACATCTGTTCATTACTACAATGCAGCAACAGACTATATTTTATCTCACATATGCATGAGTAAACTCTACAGATGAAGATGGATAAGCAACAGTGGTCTACTGATGTGCCCTGTGACCTTACCTGCACGCTCCTCAACCATTGTGTGGGTAGCACCCACCTCCACAATGCTATCAGCTGGATCTTGGCTTTGCTGGTGGGCAGGTGGCCCGAGGCTGGTGAGGAGCTCCTCAGCATGTGTCAGGAGGGGCTGGATGGCATAACCCCCCCCCCTGTGGCTAGCTGGTTCTGCCTAACTGCAGCAGCATGCTAATGGGCGTGGCAGATGAGGTCAGTGCACCGATGTCGCACCTGCTCATAACTGTGGTTATGCAGGACAACATAATTTACCCTGTGGACAAGCTCGTTCCACAGGGTGGTTCTCTCCTGCAGATCATGGGCTGTATGGCCAAAGAGGGTGTGGTGGTGCTGCACCAGGTAGTTGATTATGACATAA
>NC_056749.1:782325276-782461778 GCF_019279795.1 Protopterus annectens
ATACATGTCTTGAGGTACGGAACGCACACTATCATGGCTTACATCTTGTCATTCAGTGCTGGTCTGCACAGTTGACAGGTATGGCCCACTGCCCACAGGGCCACATGCTATGTTCATAGCAGTTGTTCAGCAGAACATCATTACAACAACAAGTCTTGATGGCACATATAAATCTTTCCATATCATCTATCCCATTATGACAGACCAAGTACTACATTCAATTACATGCATATATCTTTCACATACCCGTTGTATTATTGTCCTTTCTTCTAGGTACACTTTATGTGTCCCTTGTTTTATATACTTTTGTTTTGGTTTTGTTTGTAGTTTTTATTTCTCTCTCTCTCTCTCTCTCTCTCACCACTGCAGGGATTGAGCTGCTTTGAATAGGTTGCAGCATGTATTTTGTAGGTGATGCTCATTATCAGGTGATGGCCTCTGCACCAATCACTGTTCACCATTTGCTAACTGCATGCAGCCAGCTGTGTAGTACTTCCAGTTACCACTATCATGGCAACCCATTACTATAAATTACTACATCATGTGGGCATTGTCCTTTTACCTTTCTTGTATGGAAGACATCCTTCCTGCGTGTGGGCAGCAGTGTTACAAACAGTAGGTACCAATACCTCTTACAACTGGAGTTGCAGACACAGGCCAACTACATCTTTATATAAGATTCCAGACCTACGGACAGTGTGAGTATTGTTATTATATGCATTGAATATCGCTAGTTTTACATGGTTTGTGTATACATGCTAGTTTTGCATGGAATACAGTCTGTCTGCATAGCTCTCAACTGTGGGCCTATCCACATGATGGCCAGAGGATTGGCTGTTATGTTTTGTCTGTTCACCACACAGGTCTTGTCTCTAATATATCAGTGGCATTCTCTCTGTTGAGTACTATCAGTACATGGCTACATCCATTTGTGTTTCTGACTTCATATTCCTGAGTAAGGGTATGTTGCAACCAGTCCTGTAACATCAGCAACTTTTACACTGTATAACAGCAATATTGTGTTCCAGCCTCTGTCCTCCACCTATATAACAGGCTTTGTCCATATATCATGCAGTAAGAGGTTAAGTAGTGGGCTATCATTATTTAGTGCTGGCATTCTTGTTATCATTCCAGTGATGTTGTGGACTCCCACACAAATTGTGGGGTAGGGTCCATATATATGAGGGCTACAGCTGGACAAAATGTGTGTGACCTTGTACAGTCCAGAGGTCAGTGTATGTAACACTTATATGCCCTTGTAAGTTCATTCTATGAGGTAGGGGTATGCACAGTTTTTAACCTAGGCTGTTACAACATGTGAGGGATATTAGTAGTAAGATACATGAAGGTATATGGCTGTACATTTTCATACATTTCACCATGGGAACAGTGGTGGCCTAGTGCTTACTGACTTACAGACAGTTCTGTTTGTCAGTGTGATAGTGATGTTTTAAGTTAAGCATTATTATGTAACAGATACATTTTCATTGCGACAACTTAATTCTTTTCCCCCTAGGGGTTGAGTACAGAGTGTAACTGGAGGCTGCTGAACTACATCTGTAATTAATTAGTTTTGATTGATTCTTATCTTCCAGGCAAGTGTTTTTTTTTTACTGTTTTTGAAGGCCTTAGCCTGCACAGCAACTTATGTTACACTTTCAGATTACTGTATCAAATGTTTTGTTTGAGAGTTGCATTACTCAGTTATTATGTATTTCAAACACCTAACTGCTATATGAAATGGCATATGCAACTGAAATATTACACAAATAAACACTTCTATGTATGCAAACTTGTGTGTGGTGTCATATCCTTTGACATGTCTGTCGGTATATGTTTCATGCAATAATTGTGTTTTGTATGAAATAATTAAACACTGGCCATTTTAAAATGTGGCAACTGTTGGAATACTGTCTGTCTGATATGCTGTGCACCCTCCAAATATATATCTTCTTATACATATCTATAAGTAGCAATATATGTATATGTGTATGTATGTGTATATACATATATATATATATATATATATATATATATATATATATATAGGTTTATTATCATTTATATGAAGTGAAGTCGGTCGACGCCACTTAATTCAAAAATCGGAATGTCGACCGTAGGCAATGTTGAACATGTTAAAACCTGTCCCTAGGTAGCAGTCAACATGTACTTCAGCAATTCTGGTGTTCGACATTGCGAATTTCGCACAATCTTGGTCGATCATGGGAACAGTTGACCGAGTACATTTCGGGTATATGATAGTAAACCATATATATATATATATATATATATATATATATATATATATATATATATATATATATATATATATATATATATATATATATATATATATAAGTTTGTGTGTGTATATGTATCATTGGAATGTTTACTGCTTCCACACTATACATTCCCTATGGTACACAGACTGTTCTGCATGATATGTTATTGCTATTATCCTCACATTGTACACTTGAGATGGATTACTGTTAACGTGTTGTGGCTATGTTGTGTAGGGTCCTGGGTATGAGACTTGCAAGTACTGGTTATTGTAGTGCAAGGCAGATCTGTTCAGCTGTGGAGGAGGGGATGATATCAATAATTACAAGAGGTACTTATTTTGGGACCCTTCACCCCCATTAACAGTGTCTTTGGTCATATATTTATTTTTTGTATTTTGTTTTATATATATATATATATATATATATATATATATATATATATATGGATCTCATACTATTGAACGAAAGTTCAATAGTCCAAATCCACATCTACCGAACACACTTTAGCGAAAGCGCTTTTAACCGAAAAAGCGCTTTCGCTAAAGTCCCTAACATAAACAAAAAAAAAACATAAAAAAGAAAAAACACATAAGTAACATTAACTGAGCCCCCCCTCACTTTTATATTCTCACTCTGAGATCGCACTACAGTGGGGAAAAGGGAATATTCCCTTATCCCCACTGTACTCTGAACTCAGCAACAGCCATTCCCCGCTGATTTCCCCTATTTTTTTCTCATACTTTTGTGGAAGTGCTTTTTCGGTGAAAAGCACTTTCGCAAATGTATGATCGGCAGTTTCACTTTCGGTGAAATTGCCGTTCGTGCATAAGTATGTATATGTATATTCATATATATATATATATGTATATATATATATATATATATATATATATATATATATATATATATAGACATATATAATATATATATATATATATATATATATATATATATATATATATATATATATATATATATATATATATATATATATATATATATATATATATATATATATATATATATATATATATATATATATATATATATATATATATATATATATATATATATATATATATATATATATATATATATACAAATGCATACATCTACATATATAAATTTCCCCTACCTTTGAATGACTGTGCTGGATGATATGTTTGAGAAAACATCAGATTTATTTACCGCTGAAATGGCTTAGTGGTAAATTATGTTGGCTATTGTGTGCAGGGTCATGGGGTTGAGACTTGCAAGGGCTGATTATTTTGTTGCTGGGCAGAACAGGGTCTGTTGGAGACAGAGTGATTAAGGCACTTTAAAGCAGTTGTAAGCGGGTTTGTGCAGGTTTATGCAGAGCTAAGCGACACTTACATGAGCTTAGGTTAGCTTATTGCCGCTTATGGCCACTTAAACCCTTGCTAATTTCAAATAAAGAAAAGAAAAAAGGGAGATAGGAAAGTGGTGAAATTGGGGCAAGCAGGGGGACAAACAAGAGGAGAAAAAAGTAGGGATGTGCAGAACAGGTGTAGGAAAGGACCATAGCTCTGCATTTCTTTGGCAACAACAGCTGCTTTCATTGTGGACAATTTAGAAATTGGATCCTTACACCCTACAGGGAGGTGTGTGGGCATCATACAATATGGATGATTAGTATGGTTAGATTGTGTGCTGGGTACATGTCTCTGAGCAAAATACAGAGCTATGTATGGGATGTGATTTTTTTATGGGACAGATGCCCCCCCCCCTTTTTTTTAAGGTGAGAGTGGGATGTTATGGAACGATTATTGGTAATTGTGGTGAGGGAGGTTTGATAGGAGAGGTTGCATTTGCAGATAAACAAGACAGACAAGACAGCAGACAGGGGCAGTATATGACACATGGGGGTAAACACCTTGATGGGGAGGGTGGTTGGGAATCCGAGGCTCATGGGCTCCCCAGATGGTAGTAATAGCACTGATGTCCCCAACTGATGGCAGTTACCCCTACTCCTTCAGAGCCCCGGAGGTGGCTGTGCTGAGGGCTGAGCTGGAGGGGCCACCTGCCTCTCTAGCTGTGCCTGCCTACCCTCCACCTGGTGCATGCAGTCATCCAGCTCCATCTGGAGGACACTGTACACCATGCCACAGACCTCATCCCAGGTGACAACAGCCTCATCATGCCCACTTGCAGGAGGGGCGAGCCCCATTCCCTGCAGCAGTTCCACCTGAGGGTGGTGCAGGACCAGCAGATGAGGGAGGTCTGGGTTGGGTCCCAGATGTGCTGGGACCCAGTGCCTCGGCCAGGTGGGGTGGGAGAGGCAGATCCACTGGGATCTGCCTTCCCATATGTGCTATGGTGAGGAAATTAACAATGAATATTGGTTAGTCATGCACAACACATTACAACATTAGTCAAAATAGCATGCACGGATGTTTCCATTTACCCAAAACAGTGCAATTATAACAGTGCCATAGCAAACAGAACCCATGCATATATGGAATGTCATTCAGGGTTGCAACAGCATGCCAGTTAGTGGTATGTCAGGCAGGCAATACAATGATTATTCAACAGGGAATATTAGTATGCACACAGTTTAAACAATGATAAACCGAATGGAACAACAATCCCAACAGTAGAGGTTTGTTTAGGAACATACCCATGTTGGTTTCAGTGTGATGGTTGAATCAGTTGAGTGGTGGGGGAAGGAAACAGATACAATTGACAACTGCTATCAAGTATATTTGTCAGTACACTACTATTCACTACTCTACAGTCTGACCACACTTACAATCTACCTGAGCCATGGGGCTGCTGCAGCACACCAACTGCTGTAGATATCAACAGAGCAATTGTACCCTTATTTTAGTTAGACACATCAGACCTGTTTCTATACCAATTTCTTTACCTGTGAGCCTGTGCAGATGAACTGTGTGCACATTTCTTTGCTGTTTCTACACATATTCCAGATCCACATATTAGTTGCAGGCCCTGGAGTGTGTGTTGTGCCTTTCACATACATCTATTGTGACATTCTCTGTGTGCAGGTTTCTTGGCAACTGGGGAAACTATCCGTGACAGTGTGACACTTGAGGGACTTGTCTGGGCCAGACTGCAGAGTGTGGATGTCTAGCTTGCATCTATTTGTAGGACTGAGGCTGATCAACACAGCAATTGTGCACCTTTCATAGTTATACACATCATACTAGTATTTCTATTCAGATTTCTTTACCTGTGTGCCCTGTATGGAAAATGCATGTGTTGCAGTACATTATTTTTTCTATTCAGATTGCAGTTTAAAACTGTAGAACCAGACTGAGATGTTAGTGGCAGTCCTTGGATTTGAACCGTGGTACCTGTGCAATATTGCACTACAGGTTAGTTCTCATCAGACTGAGCTATTGGGGAAGTGTTGTATTTTGCTTGTGACATTTCTATCTAGTACATATTTTTGTGCACAGTACTTTTATCATGACATGTTGCATTATTTGTTTCTTATTTACAGTACAAATTATGCATACACAACAGACATTGCTGTCACTGTTTGTGAAACATGTGCACATTAGCTGGATTGTACGTTTGACTGTTTTACAACTACATACTGCAATTTAGATTCCTGAGTACACAGTGTAGGTTTTACGTCTGCACCTGTTTGCCTTATGCATTTTTCAGTACATTCACAGCTACATACAGCTGAAATTGAAAGGTTAACACAGGACAATGCTGGCAGACAAACAAGTAAAACACATTCTGATGGAAGTATGTACTGTTGTTTTTTTCATTTATTTGACATGCCCATTCTAAAGTATGCAGACAAGCAGTGCTAAATCAGTTCACCTCAGTTAATGCATTCTGCAGGACATAGACATTTCTATTTTTCAGGTGCAAGTGAGATGACATACACCAGTGTTTTAGGATCACTTTTATTAGTTTTGACATACATATCTCTGTACAACACAAACATCCACAAGTACTATTCCTGCATGATCTGCACAGGGGAATGCTTTTCATTTCTAAGTGTTACAGTAGTCCTGACATGGCACTTTCTTGGCAGGTTCACTCAGATGCACTCATACATTGTGAAGGCTGCCAGGCTTGCCAGATAGAACTTTATAGATATTTATATCATTTGTAAATATTAATGTAAGACACATGCTTGTTGTCTTAAATGGAAAAAAAAACTGCTGTTAGATCTGGAACTGAAAAATGATAACAACAGTGCTCTCTGCTGACCATGTAAAACATGTTGTGACCCTTTGATCTAAAGTTGGCTCAGGCCTGTCTAGATGAAGGCATTCTTTCTGTTGATTTAACCAAGAGTTAGATTGATAGATTTAAACATGCAAATGCAATTTTATTGTTCTGCTTCCTGACCAGCTGCAAGATAACACAAGGAGATGTTAAGAATGTAAATGTAGTTTCTGTTAGCCTGGGAACCCAGGGAAGTGTGAAGAATGATGTAATGGGAACCAGGAATGTGATTTTAAAAACAAAGAGAATCAGAGACCATTATGCAATTTTGTCTTGACCATCCAACTCACAGCACTGTTTTGCTCTATAAGTAAGTTTACCTTAGACTTGTGTTTTCTCTTAGAAATAGCTAGAAACTAGAAAGATTAGACAAAGTGTTTTTCTGTGATGTCAGAACTGTACTACTGAATTATTTTAAGTATTTCTCTGTGATCTCTGAACTCTTGACTATCACTGTGTAGTAAGAAGTATTGTCTTGTGTGTTTAGCATTTATTATTAAATATTTGAAACCTTTCAACTGTGGCTGTTTTGTGTAGAGATAATTTAAGCTCTAGAGTACATTGCATATTTATAGTGATTACTGTACCAAGTCACTCTAATAAGCCTTGACTGTTTAGTTATGCTACCAATATGATAATAATATTGCACAGTAATAATTGGACAGCCTTTTAAGGGTCTTTGGGTAGCTGATAAATATTAGCTGGATGGTGGCAGTAATTTCTACCATATAGTCTGTAAAAAAGGGGCACAGCTGGAGAGCCTGTGCCAGCCTTCTCCAGGAGTGTCTATGTGCTTTTATAAACTCTTCTCTGTGTGTGTGTGGAGTCTATATTAGATATTTGAAATGGTAGAATTTTGAATGATCTAATATTGAACCCAATATCGTGAACACTGAAAACAGTGAAGCTGCACAAAACTGAATTTTTTCCTAAGGAAAGAATTTGGTTGGCCGTTGTTGCGGCTTCGCTGTATTCAGCGATGCAGTGGAAAGTTACGGGTTGGGCTAAGGTAAGTGTGTGATTGTGCAGATGTTCGGGTTAGGGCATGGGTTGGGTGAGTTAGGGTTAGGGCGCCGGTCAGGTAAGTGTGCGATTGTGACAGAATTTGAGGTTAGGGGTGGGTTAAGTGAGTTAGGGTTAGGACGTGGGTGAGGTGAGTGTGCGATAGTGAGAATTTGGGGTTAGGGGTGGGTTAAGTGAGTTAGGGTTAGGGCGTGGATGAGGTGAGTGTGCAATAGTGACAGACCTTAGGGTTAGGGTCTGGGTTAAGGTAAGTGAATAGATAGTAGTGTATGTGCAGTGTAGTGTAGGGTTAGATGTAACTTTTAAATGTATGTGTGTGGATTGCTGATTTCAGTGTGCTTGTGGTGTGTGTGTATTTCTCAGAACAGCGACTTTTTTCCCTTGGAAAAAATTCACTGTTTTGAGGTTTTGATATTGTTAGGATTCGGGTTTTGCAGTTCGACATTACGGCATTCGATAATGAGCCGTTTTGATGATTTGATATAGACCGTGTGTGTGTGTGTGTGTGTGTGTGTGTGTGTGTGTGTGTGTGTGTGTGTGTGTCAGTTACATGAGCAGGGACATGAAGCACTAGTTGGACAGAGAGGGTGCTGGAGATTTTAGCTTACCCACTAGGCTGAGATCTGGACCCTATAGCTGTGCCAGTGGGGAGTCTTATTGGGGACCTGGAGGGCAAGGGAGTGATCAGCTCCAGACTGACTGTGATCTCTGTGTGCACTTAAGGGAAATTGCACTTTACTGTGTGTATTTGTTCTCCTTTCCTTCTATATGAGATGCCCGTCACTGGTGTAAGTGGTTAGGATTGAGGCTCCTTGATTGCTGGGCCAGGGCATGGGTGTCACATACATATTCTAATATTACTCTCCTGCATATTGTATCTTGTTTGCTACTGACATCTGTATTTTTCACAGCAGCTGGGAATACTCCATTATAATGCTGGCAGCCTGACACAGGCATTTATTCCTGACTTTTACAGCGCAATTATATATACAGGCAGTACTATGATTACTATAATTTTGATTTTTTACTGCTAATATTAGGGGGTATTCTGTACTCACCATACTGCCAATGCAACCGGGCCAGTCTCTGGGCATGAGCCTCAACATTCTGGGACCTCTCCACAGCAGCTGTATGGGGTGACATCACACTTTAATCACACCTGCACAGTCACAAGTTGAACTTTTTCCATATTTAGAGATACATAAGACTACATACTTACAGACAGGTGGACATCCTGTGCTTGGGCTTCTTGAATCCACTGGTGCAAGAGTGCACCCCTCCTATGCTTCAGGTCATTATGGCGGTGACATACCTGCTCACCAGTCTGGGGTATGCCAGTGGGACTGGTGAGATCACATGCAAGCTGGTCCCAGGCCTCTGCTTTGCACTGTGAGCCCTGGTACTGGCCCTGCAGCAGCCTTCCATCATGGTTTTTAACTAGGAGCCCAACCATGACCCTGGACTCCTGGATGCCCCAATGTTGTGCTCGGAAGCAAACACCTTCACCAATACCAGACATTTTGGTCCTGCTGTGGGAAATCCCAAATGGTTATGGCTTTATTCCCACCTGTGCAGTTTAAATAGGACAGTTTTCCTGCACTTTTTCTTGATTGGCTGGTTTTAATATGCTGAACTATGCTTAGCTCAGTGCAAATCCGCATAGCAATGCTTACACCAGCTAAGAAGAGCTGAAATCAGGTAAGCAATGCTTACACTAGGAAAGCATTGTTTAAATCTATTTTTTATTACATTTATAAATTATTTTTTACATTTATAATTTATATATTCCCACACCTACTGTACTATACTTGAGCCATATGATTGACATCTATCATTCAAATTCCTTAAAAGTTTATTAAATAATTTGGCAGAGGGGGATTCAAACTGAGCATGTTCTACATGCTGTACCATGGCAGTACCACTATGCTACAGCAGCTGGATGATGTTTTTTTATCACAGAAGCACTTGTCTATAATTTTCAGGATTTCAGCCAGGTTAAACATAGCGGTGAGCCACGCAAACAAGCCTCGCACCGCTTAAACTTCAGATTTATTTGATAAAAAAACTTACATTTTTTTTATTTCTATTGCTTTCCTCTTGCCCTACTGCTTCCATGTATGTAGGGCAAGAGTAAATACATTTGGGGGTGTGCACTTGAAGGCTGCTGCCTTCTAGGTGTTTGTGTTTTTTTTCAGTGTCCACGGACACTGAAATGTTAGCTAATTACATTTCAGTGTCTGCAGACACTCGTTTACTATATAATATTAGAGCCAGGCTTTAATAATATATAACTTGACACTCATCTGTATCAGAAAGTGCCATACGGCACTTTCTGAGTGAAGGAGGCATGTTACATGTGCAAGCACTGCTGACACATGCCCCCTGCGCTCGTTCCTGGTTCATGTCTATTTAGATTAGATAGCAGCATGCCTTCATGCATATGCAAGGTGCACTGCTATTCTAAATGGACACGAACCACTCTGTGCAAGAATAGTCTTATTCTTGCACAGCCCTTCGTGGATCCTGGGGACAGTTATTAATATATAACTGCATTTCGTACAAACAGTGCTAGGGTGATGCTTAATGTCAAATGTACAGATAGCCAAACAGTCAAAATGTCAAGAGAAAGTTTCATTGATAAAGGTGATTGGGGTTCAAAAGGGTGAGAGCATTTGTGCATATGTGTAAGAGTCAAGGTTAGGATCAGTGATAGGCTTTGTATGTTTGTATATGAGTGTGTATATTTTAGAGTTAAGGGTCATGGTTAGGTAAAGGAATCAATGGAGTGTTGTTAGTGCATGTTTGTGTGTCTAAGTGTTTTTGTGTAGTAGTAATGTTATGGGATTTTTTTTATTAAGGTAAGGTGTAGGGATAGGGTTGGAGGAAGGGGCAGTGTTAAGGTTAGAGTTAGCACCCATTGCAAAGGTGTTGCAGGGACAGGAGTGTTCAGTATTTTCACATGTAGTTCTGGATTTTTTTTTTTTTTGTTTATATCTGATTCCATGCACTCAATAGGATTCTTCTTGTGTCATTTCTTTTGTATTTCATGGTTATTGCTGTAGGATCTATTTGCATTTATCCATTTAGGATTTTAGAGAGAATACTGTCAATTTGGCTGGTTTTGTAAATCAGTTAGTAGATGACTCTAATGATACCCACTGGTTTCTGGATTGCAGCAAACTACTGGAGTGGAAAGGGCACAAAGAACTATGGTGTGCCTAACAGGATTACATTGGAGCAAGCATTTAATGATTTGATATAAGCTATGCTATGGCATTTCCAACATTTAAAATATTATCTTAAAGAAAATATGACTCCGAGAGGCTTTATAGTTTGTTTTTTGGAATCTGGAGTTGGTGTGGATAATGTGTGTCTTTTTTTGACTAAATGGAGAGGCATGCAAGGGGCTGCTTCCTTGCTTTTTTGGTAAAGCAGTCACTGGCTATTATGATGGTCTTTGGACGGCTTTGCATAGACGCGGATAGGAGTATTTAGTAAATGTGCATACTGTTTCAATGGATGTAGAATTTGGCCAGTTGATGGACAATTATAAAATAATTATTAAAAATTTGATGATGAATGGAAATTACACAAGTATAAAGAAATACACAGGGATACTAATGACTATAAAAATAAAAATACCTTTAATAAGAGGCATGGTAAATACTATAGCAGACAGTCGTCAGTCAGGTCTGGAAATGACACAATTGCTAAAGGGAATACAAAGCATGATTTTCAGCAATTAGCAGTAATGAATCCAGTTCAGGATTGCACACTGATTTTTCCTCATATGCTGACACTGATGTGGAACATGTTGAAATGTCTATGAATAAAAGGGGAAGCAAAAAGACTTTGCTGGCTTTTTCCCTAGGAGGCAGAAAACATAGAAAATATAAAAGAACACATTACCCAATGTTACATATAATGAAGTAATGAATATGGAATCAAATGAAGAATTAGATACATCAAATGAGGCTAGTAATGTGGTACATGTGCACTGAGTGAAGCTGAGCTTTTGTTGATTAATAAAGATTTAAACTTTCTGCCTGCATTTTATTGCACCATTAACTACAGTGGTATTTAACTTGAAAGAATTTACGTAGCAGTTAAATTTGAAATATTGGTTTCATTCCCATCATCAGGATACCTTAGGGCAACACTACCCATGGAGTTTTTTTTTTTTAAATCAGAATTTAACTCCCTCCATCACCCAGTAGTGAAGTGTTCTGAACAAGTATTACAAGAACTTGTTAAGCATCATAAAATTATTTTTAATCAGTATACATATAATTTATGTGTAGAAGAAAGACTACCTCTTAAACGGATAGCAGAAAATAATTGTATTTATTTTATTTTATTTATTTTTTTATTTTACATTTGTTGACCAGGATAGTCCAACTGGATACATGTCCATTTTCAGTGGAGGCCCGGGGAGAAAAGCTCCAAAGTAAAACACAATTCTAGCACATATATCTAAATAAGGACAATTTTACAGGTTCAGCTGATAATACAAAAACATAGTCATACAAATGCTTTAGATTACACAAGGTTTAAGGAATAGAAAATACAACTGTGTTAAGTTGTGGAAAGAATTAGTTCATTACATAGTGAGAGGATTAGTTGGGTCTGGCACAGGGACATAGCCAGTGTGCTTTAAAATAAAGTTTAAGACTTTTTTTGAATTGACTTAGGATAGGCTCTACGGAGATATCGACAGGGAGCGAGTTCCAGATTTTCCCAACATGGTTAGCAAACAATGAGTCACCAGCTGAATTGTTAGATTTGACAGTTTACACTAGTAACCTATTAGAGGAGCAGAGTGGTCTTAGGTTATTGCAGGGCTTGATAACAGTTTTAAGTGATGGTGTACTGTCAGGCTGGTTTAGTACTTTATGTGCCACTAAAAATTGGTTATACTGAAATAGGCATGGCAACGCTAACCATCCAAGGTGGTGCAGGTTTTTACAGTGGTGTGTCTTGTATGGCATTCCAGTGGCAAATTGGACAATATGGTTATAACAGATAGTGAATTTATTCAGTTCTGTTTTGCCTAGGTTGGTGAATAGTGGAAAAGTATAGAGGAGAGTTGTGAGAAGGTGAGAGTGTGCAATGGCTATTTTAGCAGCTGGAGTTAAGAAGAGTTTAATCTTGTAGAGTGAGCCGAGTTTTTTGTTGATGGTTTTAACAGTCAGATTAACATGCATATCGAATTTGAGATTGTTGTCTAGTGTAATGCTTAGAAGCTTTGTGTGGGTATCTGGGGAGATTATAGTACCATCATTAGATTTAATGAAGAAGGATGGTACAGTGGATCATCGCTTAGGGGAGAACAACAGTAACTTTTTATTATTTTTATTTATTGACATTTATTGACATTTGCTGATCAGGAAAGTCCAATGGGTCAGAAACCTATTTTCAGTGGAGGCCTGGGGAGAAAAGCTCCGCAAAAATTCAAATATTCCACAGAAATACAAAGTTAACACAGAAATATATATACATTAAACATAGGTCAGGGGTGTTGGTACAATGCAAATTTTGAAGTACATAGATATTTTCATACAGTAAAGTAACAAAGTAAATACTTTTCCATTCAGAGAATACAATCATAAATATAAATTCTGATTGTTATAGGTAGGACAGTTAGTAATACGCAAGAGGGAAGAGTTAATATAACAAAGGTTTAAAAAGTAAGATCTGAGTAGTTAAATGTGTAGGATTAAGAAGGCTTACACTGTATGTCACAGGTGCACATGAGATTATTTAGATAGTGTTTTTTAGTGCTGCTTTAAAGGCTTTTAGGGAGTCTAGGTGAGTAATTTAAAAAGGGAGGGCATTCCATAGTTTGGCAATGTTATAGGAATATAGGCATTGTCCAGCCCTTTTGTTGGTTTTGATTACATTTAAAAGTTGCTTATTTGTAGACAGGAGGGTTTTAGTAGGGTGTATGTGTGTAAGATACATTGGAGTGCAGGCCAGTTATTAGGTTTAAATATTAGCTTATGGGCAAGAATTAATTGAGTCTAATAGAGATACTTGTGAAATTCAAGCCACAACAAGTTTGTAATAGCTTTGTAGTGGTGTGAGCGGTTGGGCATGCTGGAGGCAAATGTTACTATCTTATAGTAACAGGATTGCAGTTTATTACTGAGAGATGTATGGAGGTTTGTGAAAATTGGACTTCCATAGTGGAGGGAGGGGATAAGTAGAGTGCTTGCTAGTTTTATTTTTGTTTATCTAAGTAGAGTTTATATCGGTATAGTTTTCCAAGTTTGAAATGTTTTTTTTTTTTTTTATTGTATTGAGAATGTGTTGTTTGAAAGATGGTTTGTCATCAGCAGTGATTCCTAGAAGTTTTGACATTTTCACCTGTTCAATTTCTGTATTGCTATGTGAAAAAATCTTGAAATCTGCCACTGGAGGTTTCGATGAAAATAGTAATAATTTAGTTTTTTGGGGGCTCAGCATTAATTGTGTGTCATTTAGTCAGGTTTCTATGGATGTGAATGCATCTTGTGCTGTCTTTTGGAGGTTGGAGAAATTGCTGGAGGAGGCGATGATAGTTGAATCATTTGCATATTGGACGTATTACGATCATTAATGAATATGTTAACAAGTAGGAGTCCTGAAATGGATCATTGTGGAACTCCTGTATTATTGACCAGATATTCTGATTGATATTTTTTGTCATCTAACAGATTGTTGTCTATTATTTAGGTAGGTGGAGAACCAAGTTAATATTATTTGGGAGCATCCTAGTTTTTCCAATTGTTGTAATAACGTAGGGTGTGATACTGTATGAAAAGCCTTTGATGGGTCTCATAGGAGCACTGAAGTTGATAGGTCATCATCAAGAGCTTTATTCACAGTAGCAATGAAGGAGAGTAAAGCTGTGGTTGTGCTATGTCCAGGGCAGCATCCATGTTGAGTGGGAGCTAGGAGGTTATTGTTAGTGAGGCGATTTAGTAGTTGGGTTTGTGTGCACTTTTCTAAAATTTTTGATAGTGGGGAAAGTATGGAGATTGGCTGGTAATTTGAGAGATTGTGTGTATTACCACCTTTGTGTAAAAGCAGGCTTTGTGCCCACTGAATGGCGTACAGCAACAGTTATCCCACCCCACAAAGGGGGGAGCCACCACAGATCCCGGGAACTATCGACTTATTAGCCTGACGAGTCTGGTCTGCAGGGCCATGGAACGTATTATCATGGAACTCATAAACAAAGACATTGGCAACCTCCAAACTCTGGATCCCACCCAGTTCAGATTTGTGAAAGGCAGATCATGCCTCCTGAACCTGATCAACTTCTTTGAGGCAGTCACCAAAGCCGTAGATGAGGCTAAGGTAGTTCACACAGCCTATCTTAACCTTGCCAAGGCTTTTGACACCATCCCCCATTCTGGAATTATAGCTAAACTCACTAAACTAGGTATAAATCCCTATGTCACAAGATGGGTTGCCAACTGGCTCACTGACAAAACCCACACTGTAAAAGTTGCAGACTCCAAATCTGACCTTAAAGCAGTGACAAGTGGAGTACCACAGGATTCCTTCCTGGGACCTCTCCTGTTTGGTATCTACTTCTCTGAAGTACAGGCTAACACAGAAGGCCTCTGGATAATGAAGTTCGCAGATGACTGCAAACTAGGAGCCATAGTCAAGTCCCCAAATGATGTGGACATCTTACAGAAGGGCCTCGCTGAGACATATGCCTGGTGTCAGAGCCATGGCCTCATGCTCAATGCCAAAAAGTGCAGTGTCATTCCCTTTGGTAAAATCTCTGTAACCATTAACTACCACATAGGCAGCAATCTACTTAATAACGAATGTGTGATAAGAAACCTTGGAACACAGGTGGACAGTAGTCTCTCCTTTGATAGTCACATCACCACAATAGTCAGGAAGTCTTTCTACATGGCACACCTCATCACAAAAGGGTTCTCATCCAGGAAAAAAGAGGTCATTGTTCCCCTCTACTCGACACTCATTAGACCCATTATAGAGTACAACACCCCTTTTGGAATGTACCTCAGAAGACACCTGCAGCAGCTGGAAAGGCCACAGAAGTGCCTCACAAAGAGGATTACTGGCCTCAAACAAATGCCCTACACTGACCGCCTCAAAAAACTCCAGCTTTACTCTGTAGCATATCGCCTACTCCGAGGTGATCTCTGCCTAACATATAAAGCTATGTCAAACCCAGAGCTGTTGGACATGCTACACCTAAAGAAATCCCAGTCCCTCAGAGCTACACACTGTAGGGACCTAAATCTTGTCACAGCAATAAACAAGACTTGCTGGAGGGATGGATTCCTGTCCCAGAGACTTCCCATACTCTGGAACAGGCTACCCATCTATATCAATCAAAGTTCTTCATTAGCACTCTTCAAGAAAAATCTTGATGAGTGGATGGGAAATAGGAAATACACCCCAGGATCACTTCTGTGTCTCTGCTCAACAGTGGCACAGAAAAATAACTTTCTTGGGTGGTGTAAGCCAGGGAACCTTGTTGGCTAGGCTTACGTAGGCCCTTGGGCTGATAGCCTAGTACCCACCTATGAACCTATGAATAAACTTTTTCCACAGTTGGGTAACATAAGATACAGAGATTGAATGATTAATAAGGATACTTACAGGGTAAGCTGTAGCTTTGGCAGCAAGTTATAAGTATTCAGATGGTAAATTATCAGTGGAGAGTGAGCAGTGCTTTAGTTTGATTAGCAATTTAAGAACTAGGGATGTAGGTACTGGTTAAAGTGAGAAGGAGGCAGTGGATGGGATACTGTATATATATATATATATATATATATATATATATATATATATATATATATATATATATATATATATATATATATATATATATTTATAGGGTCCAGATATGTTGTATTTTGGAAATTAGAACTGCTTTTTGTAGATGAATCTGTGACCATTTGTTATGGTATCAATGAAATGGGTATTAAACACCTGAGAAACCTGGTGTGGCTCTATGCCAGGAGAGGGTGATGGATTTTGTATGTTTCCTGGATTAAGCAGGGAGGACATGATTTGCAGATTTTTTTTGGATTATTTTTTGGGTGGATAGTCATGTGGAGAAATAGGTTTTCTTATCAGTTATGACTAGTTGTTTATAATTTTGTTTATTTGCTTGAGCTCTATTCTTTCTAGGCTCTGTCTCTTTTGAGGAATTTTTGTTTAGTTTGTTTTGTTAGCCAGGGGGCATGGTTAAGCTTTGTTCATTTGGTGCAAAGAGGAGCTAAGCTATTTAATGTACTTAGAAAGACTGTATTGAAATAATCTACAGCATCATCCAAGGGCAGAGTTTTTATTGGCGTCCAGTTTTGAGCATGTAGGATATTGATGAATACATTTTGATCAAAGTGGGCAAGGTTCCTGGAAGTTGTGTATGAACATGGTTTGGGGATTTGTATATGGGTTCTATGGGTGAAGACAGGTAGGTGGTTGCTCAAGGTATTTGGGAAGGTGCCTCTGTTGTAGTAGTGGGGGTGAGATACTAGAATCCAATCTAATGTAGATTCTGCTTGGGTATTTAAAGCATGAGTAGGCTTTGTGATATTATGTAGATTAATGCTGGTAGCAGGAGCTTTGGAGGTTAAGTTTTTTTCAATTAATGTTAGTGTCACCTAGAATAATAGTTGCCTGAGATATATTTTGGCTTGACCAGCATAGGAAATCTTCCAAATGGGGGATGTTTTGACCTGGGGGAATGTAAATGACAGCAATACAGAGCAGTTTATTAGGATTTAGGAGAAAGGATTTAATTAGGATCTCAATGTTATTGAAAGTAGGGACAGGTTTGGGATGGATTTTTATTGTTGAGGAGTTTTGATAAATTAAGGCTACACTTCCACCCTTTTTTGTAGTCTATCATTATGAAGAATGTTGTATCCTGGGGGGAGAATTTCAGGGTCAGATATACGTATTTTTAGCCAGGTTTCTGTTATTGCTACTATGTCTGGGGAATGGGGACATAGCCAGGATTGGAATTCAGTTATTTTGTTCAAGAGGCTTCATGCATTAATTGTTATGAAAAACAGAGCTTGATTTTTAGAGGATGGAGTGTTTTTGGCAGTTGTTTTGGGCCAGGATTTGGATGGATATCTCCACACTGAGATAAAGCAAAGATATGATGTATTACCTTTTGTAGATGGTGTGCTATATATGTGCTAATGATTATAAAAAATATATGATAATAAGGGATAGGCTGCAGTAGTGTGCAATCAGGTGGAATATAATGAGGAAGCAGAGAAAAAAAACATTATTTCAACCATAGTTTTATGACAGGTTGAGTTTATGTCCCACTCAATATTTTGAAAATGAAATCGACAGATATCTTTCAATGTAAATAATAACATTTACTTTGCAAAGGAACTTAATAGTAAAAGATTCAACAAGACAGTATTTTATTTGACTCCAAAAGTACATAAGTTGATTAAGACCACTGCATCGTGCTCTTTATTGTTTGGCACTGGATCTTTGACAGAACCCCATTCAGCCATTTTGGAAGTGTGCTTGAAACCCTTACTGATGCACATTCTTTCTTGTATTAAAGACACTACTGACTCTTTTGATGATTTTGGATAATATTTATATCCATTCAGATATGTACATATATTATTTATTTCAATGTTACTTCTTTAAATGCACCAGTACCACATCAGTATGGATTGGAAACAGTTAAATATGATTTGGATCTGGCCCAAATGTATTCCCAGCAGTTTCCATTGTTCCTTTTAGAATTGTTGGAATTAATATTGACCAAAATGTTTTTTTATTATTCTGGCAATGCTAACCAACAGTTGAGAAATACAGCAATGGGGACAACTTTTGCACCAATATTGATGATTTGTTTATGGGGTATTTTGAGTTTAAATATGTTTATAATAAAAAATAATCTTTATTTGCATTATTTGATGCTTTGGAGACATTATATAAATGATTGTTGGGTATTATGAAAGGGTTATATGCAAACATTGTACTGTTTTGTTAAATGCTTGAAAAAGAATGAAATGGGAGCCAATTTCTGGATGTGTCTGTGACTAAATTAATAGATGGCACAGCCAGTGCAACCATATACAGAAAGCCCTTCCATATAAATGCTTTGATAACTGTTCCCAGTTGTCATCTGAGCCATGTTGGTAAAAACATTCCATATGCTTAATGTTTAGGATTGAGACAAATATGTAACAGTGACAGTAAATATAACAAGCAAGCGGCATTAGTGAAAGATCAGTTTGGTATAAAGCAATATAAGTTACATCTAGTGGAAGATAGTTTCAGTAAAGTTAATGCACAGAATAGGCAGGAGTTTATTACATTATACATCCAGTTCTAGTAACAAGATGGTCAGATTTATCACCACCTAGGGTACCAGTTCAGAGTTAGGGATATTTTAAATAAGCATTTTGTCAGTGCTTTCTGACAATTCCTTTTTAAAAAGATTTTGGAAGATAATTGTAAGATCTCATATAAGAAAGGCTGGAATATAAGCCAATTCTTTTCTGGGTTTGAAAGAAAAATGGGTGCGAAGGTCACACCAAAAAATATGGTTCTTGGTCATGTTCCAAGTGGAAATTGTATGTATTGTGATGGAATCTATGACAAAACATTTTACATAAATAACTACTATACATACTTATGATACTAGGTGTTTTGTTAAATGTGTCACTAGATTGGTTATTGTAAATTATGGTATGCCAGTGTGATGCATTTTACAAGGGGCAAACGTCACTCATGTGGAAACAAAGGATTTCATTACATCTAATTGACATTAGGTATAGAAGGGAAAGAAGTGCTTTGCATAGACATCAACTTAAACATAAAGGGGTCATTTTTAACTTTATTGGTATTGATGAAGTTGCTTCAACTATATAAGCCACTAAGACACAAAAACACAGACATTTGGACTATAAAGAGCACAAATGGATTGTTAATCAAGGGGCTCTGATGTATCCCAGATTAAATAAAGTGATTTGATGGTTATGCTTTGATGTATCACACTGCAGTTTTACAATGTATCCACTAGATGGTTAGTAATGTATCACACAAGGGTCTTGGCATTATTCTAATGTATTTTTAGCCCAAATAATACTTCACATATGAAAACAAGGCAAAAGAAATAGATGCAAAAGACCACTGGACCACATGATATAAAACATAATTTAATTCAATAAAAGGAATGTGCTTTTGTCAAATTTTTCACTTCATCAGACCATATCAAAACACATTAAACGCCAACTAAAATACTAAAAAGCATTAGCACATTCACCTGTCACAAATGAGTGCATTTTGCGTTGCTAAGAAACAGATTAAGCAAACACTCAACAAATCAGAGTAATGCTTGCATACTTTCCTTATCAAATTTCAAAACCTATGATTACATTATAAAAACATACTTAAAAATTATACAGAATAAACAAATAAACATTTATAAAAATATATGAATCCATGCCTATTCATCTTCTTAATCTACAAGCCTTCAATTATGGTTTTAATGTCACATGATTATTAAGACCCAGCCCACAGTGAGCCCTAAGCCTGAGAACCCACCTTAACTCCTCCCTTTCAGTCTCATTGCGTATATCACCTAATCACTCATTCTCTATAACAGGATCAATGGCTAAAAACCTAAAGATGTGTGTATGTCCATAATTAATCATGTGTTTCACAATTGCACTATGTTTATCTCCATCGCGAGCACAATATAGATGATCCCTTATCCTTTCCTGCAATGTGCTATTAGTTTGAAATTCTTCTGCACAGCCTTCACAAATCAGAGTAAATACTACAGCACATGTAATTTAAGATATAGTTAAATTGCATTCTTGCACATACATAAACATGTCAGTGTGTGTAACATGCATATTTCCTGACCAGACATAAAGCAAACATTTGCAATGTTTCAAGATCGCATTATTTCAAATACAGATGCTCACAATGTACATGAAATTCAACATACAGAGCTACAGACATACACACACCCAAGGATTCACAAACGCTAAAACTTTGTGCAGGAACAGTGTAGCAGTTCATGCATGGAGTACAGCTGCCGAGCAATTCAGCAAACAGCTGATCCGATGTACATGAGCCTGTCTACACTGTTCCTGCACAGAAGACCATGTGACATGCTAATCACCTCATTTGCTGGTGAAAACCATGCAAATGAGGTGAATTAGTGATTCAGGAAGCTGCCAGGTTTCTGTGCAGGAACAGTGTCAGTGCAGAAATGTGTTCAGTTACTAACTGAATACATTTCTTCAAAAAAGAAAATGGAGGCATGACAGCCCAAATGAAAGCATGTATTCACATCTCTAGGCTTGCCAATGGCCAAATATATGGCCATTTGCATGAATAAATATATAATTTTAATAAAAAATAATATTTTTTTTATGTGGCCAATCTTGGCCATTTAAACATAGGGCAGCAGTGTGCAAACACGATCATGCTGAAAATAAAAACAAAAATGTGAAAACCCAAGTTTAAGGGAAATCTGAATTTTGCCATTATAGTCTATGGCATGCAGAATCAAAACAATACCAGGGGACAGTGGTTGTCAAGGGGAAAGGCTCTATGTCAGGGCAGTATCTATGGGCTAAGGCAGTGGGGTATGGAAATGAAGGGAATGTTACTGAATCACAAAATATTCTAAGTCCAAAACCTGCACCTAACCATGTAGGTGCTAGAACAGGATCGTGTAGGCAGTAGGAGCAACTAACATGAAAAGGGTGTGTGTCATGCTTGCTGTAAGCACATTGGAGCACTGTTGCCCAGGTTTGCGCTTAGCTAAGCCCAGCTAAGCAAGGGTGTGTCTGTCAGGCTTTATAGCTTTGTTTACACTGCCTACAGGGGTATGTGCAGTGTGCACCGGGTCTTAAACAAAAAAAAAAAAAAAAGAAAACAGGAAATGGCAGCACTGTCTATATGTAAGCAAGGGAGTGTCTCCGAGGCTGTATAGCCTTGTTTATCTTGCCTAAACAGCTGTGCATGGTGTGCACTGGGATTTAAACCACAAAGTAAAAAACAAAACAAAACAGGGAATGGCAAGTTGAACAAGAAAAAAAAGGGAAATAGCAGAACAGAGGCACTCAAATACAAGTAATAGAGCTGGCAGGTGGAATGTATCATACTCAGCCAATTGCACAGGCAGCATCTGCAGCACACCGCTATAAACTATGTATCATAGTCAGCCAATCACACAGGCAGCATCTGCAGCACACCACTATAAACTATGTATCATAGTCAGCCAATCACACAGGCAGCATCTGCAGCACACCACTATAAACTATGCAAACATCTTTCAGTCTGGTTTTTCCCACAAACTCTACACCACCAGTGTACACAGATGGGGAACTTTTACCTGACAAAACTAACAAAATGCTAGGGGCTGCTGTCGCTCTCATTCATCAGTATGTGCAAGAGGCTGAGGGTGGTGAAGAGGACAATGCTGACAACTGCCCCAGACTTATGAGGAGGAGGAGAAGAGTGTTTAGGCCCAGGGTAACCTACCAGGTGCTACATGATCTGGAGATAGAGCACTACAGGGTGGACAGGGACATACTGCAGCAAATTGTGGAGCTGTGCCAGCCTCGCTTCACATCCAGAACAAACAGAGGGGAACCTATCCCAGTGGATACCAAGGTATGTGTAGCTCTAAGAATACTAGCTACAGGTAATTTCCAAAGACCAACTGGGGATATCATGAGGGTCTCACAGGCATCTGCTTCCAGGATACTCCACCAGTTCCTGGATGCCATGTGACCACATGCCGAGGAGTACATTAAATTCCCCACCACCTGCGAGGAGAAGACCCTCGATATGCATCTCTTCCACCGTGTAACAAATTACCCGAAGGTACTGGGTGCCATGGACTGCACGCACATCCACATCAAAGCAACACCTGGTGACTGGGATAGGGTCTAGATAAACTGCAAGGGGTTCCACTCTATCAACTGCCAGGTCATGCGCGATGCCCAGGGCATTATCATGAATGTGTGTGCTGGCTGCCGTGAAAGGTATTACGACTCCCACATCTGGCAATCCTCACAGCTGTATCACTGGTTTTCTGGGGGGGGTGCATCCCATATGGCCATTTAGTGGAAGATGCTGGCTACACATGGGAGCCATGGTTGATGATACCCATCAGAAATGCACACATACCCACACAAGAATGCCATAATGAGGCACACACAAACCAGGATCATTATAGAGCATGTGTTTGGGATGCTCACATCATAGTTCCACTGTCTTGACATATCCGGTGGAGTCTTGCAATACTCTCCAGCCACATGTGCACATGTTCGTAGTATGTGCCATGCTACACAATATGATCCTGCAGAAACAGCTGCAGCAGGAACAAAATGGGGAAGGGCCACAGCCTCCCACCATTGCGAAGGCCTCCACAAGCACAGAGTGACTCGGAGGAGGAACATCCTGAGCCTTCCCCTGTAGGCAGATGGAGGTATGCCCAGTATGTCCTGGCCTTGGCAAAGAGGCAATGCATAGCACATACACTGACACTGTAGGGCCCTAGGGACTGATCTCTCTCTCTCTCTCTCTCTGTCTGACTCGCACACACAGTAAAATGGATGCCAAACATCACACCACCTATACCTGACCATGTATAGGCAGTGTATTGTGCGCATCTGACACAGACAGCCCTCAAACACCAACCTCACAACAGCTGCAGGCACAAGGTAAGCCAGTCTCTGTAACAAAATAAACTAATGGAGTGGAATTTTCTGATAGCATATCTATGGTATTGATCAAGCATGTAAGGAAATGGGGTGGCTAACTTGGATAGCAGCAGACAACTGACAGTTCTGTGGGACAGCAGGATGTGTATCTCCAGTACTGCCCTACCCACACCTTGCAGTACCACCCTAGTTGACAAAAACCACTGCAGTATATGTGATGAGCCAAATAACTGGGGGGCTCATAGGTCACATGCATGGATGTCAAGTGGGGGTCCCATACCCACCACCCACCCAACACAGCAGATCAGCTGTAGACAACCATTCAGAAATGCCTGGCAAAGGCCCCCACATGGTGACATCCATGAAATCCCCACCCACAGACTTTTACATAGTGATACTACAGCAGGTCTAGCAGTGACAGTATGGCTTTGAAAGGTAAGAAGTCTGAAACTACAAATGTCTATGCCAGAACAATCTGACCTATGGCTGATACTGTTATGCCTGTAGTCTGAAAGATAGGGCACACCACTATGCTACATGGGACCAAAATGTTACGCAAATATCAGCACAGTCTGTGCAGATGTGTATTGTGTATAGTCATGCCATGCCCCCATAGTCCCATAGAAATGCAGTAACATGTTCCTGGACTTAAGCAGCATCCAGCTGTCACCCAGAGTGATGGTACAATAGTAACAGAAAGCAATTGTCAGTAACACCCACATTCAACTTACTGGTGCCATCCCAGGGGTGTCTCCTGCCGGCAGCCTGGGAACATATGATCATCAGAATGCACTGCCCTGCTACAGATGGCCTGCCTCTGTCACACCTGGCCTACAGGCCACTGGCAAATGCCTATGCCTCACCCACAGTGCCATTTAGGGAGTATCATGGGGTCCATAACACCAACATGACACAGTCAACAAAATACAAAGAAAGGCCATGCTGACAACTGCTAGGAGCAAACCTGCCAGCCTCAGGGAACCAGGAATTGGTACAAAGCCATGAACAATGGGATGATGACGGTCCAAAGAGAAGGACACCTGTGAAATACTGCTCTAATAATGTCATAAAGTTGATGGAATGATTTGTAGCAGTATGGAATGTCTGATGGGTACGAAGTCTGAAACTACAATGTCAACTGTCAGTAATATCTGACTTCAACCATGAGTGACTTGCAAAACACTTTTGCTGGAAAACCACACTTGTTTGGGTAACCAACAAGATGTATGAGTTATGGATGTGGAAATTCTATGATACTCTGTACAGTTGATGGGCAGGGCTAGGAGTTTAATCATGGGAAAGCACTGACTGCAGGCAGGCCTAACCCTGGAATATGGTGACATGTCTGCACACCCAGAACCCCGGGCCACAGCCATGGGGAGTAACACACCCCTCCCTGATCACTCATTCTATGCAACATCCTGACCCCAACATGTGGCCATCCAAGCAAAATGAGGTGGGTCATACATATATGTCTGACAAAGACACACCTCCAGGCTGGTAAAACAGTCTGACACACACAAGACCCTCCAAGTGTAGTCAACCATTGAGGAGAGCCCAATGCAAAGTACTGGTAGCTATAGGTAAACATATTTGTCCAGGACACCCCCCCCCCACATATCCTATCCCCTACAACTCTATCTGGAGTCTGCCTGTCACCCTGATCCTGTCTGACTTATATTACCCAACTGTGGACTGAAAATTAGACCAGGCCAGAACATAAATGCACAGAGATTCCACCATTGTAATATATCACCAAAGTGCTGGACAATTTCCATAGCACCAGCAGTCAATTGCTTGTAGGCACACCCCTCAACAGGCTGGATTGTGCAAGAATGCATAGCATTTGGCCCATAAATCTTGTATTGCTCTGGTAAATCACTGAGATGATCTGAGGAGGTATGTCACGAGGTACTGAAACAGTACATGACAGTGTCAAATGGCATATATGACAGATGTCAGTTAAAACAAGCCCTATAACCCTAACAACCAATACATTACTGAGAGAAATTGTCACAATCATTGTATGGCACATTGTCCCCACATCTTGATAGGCTATCTCCAGATATCCGTCACCAGCAGGTTGAGAGGTATGGCTGTAGCACAAAACAAACCCAAATGGAGTACAGCAATCCCTGGAATGGAGTCTCACATGTACTATAGAAGGACGCACTGGCATGCTTAGAGAAATGTCAGTAGGATCTAGGAATAAACAGCCCTTCCCCAGCCATCGCACTTTCCTTTGCCCCACCTTAGCAGTCCTGAAGATGTCTGTCACCGTAGAAGTCACTTTTGTTATGCCCAGGCCCATAAGTTTTGTGGCACGTGCAATAACTGCATAACACTATAGTACAAATAACTAGTTAGGTAGGAGTTCTAATCTCATTCCTTGTAAATGTAAAAGTGTGTGTGTGTGTGTGTGTGTGTGTGTGTGTGTGTGTGTGTGTGTGTGTGTGTGTGTGTGTGTGTATATTCACAACTAAAAGCTTTGGTGTCCATTCAAGCCCAGTACACTTCCCCTTTCCCTACTTTAGCAGTCACGCAGATATCAATTATCTTAGAAATGCTTCCCATCACAAACTTCAGTGCCATAAGCTCTGTGGCATGTGCAATAACTGCATAACACAATCGTACAAATAACTAGTTAGGTAGGAGTTCTAATCTCAGTCCTGGCAAATGTAAAAATGTGTGTTTACAACTAAAAGTTTTTGGGTCCATTCAAACCCAGTACACTCCCCCTTCAGTACTTTAGAAGTCCTGCAGATATCAGTCATCTTAGAAGTGCCTTCTGTCGGGTCTCAGCCCCATAAGCTCTATGGTGCATGTAATAACTGCATAACACAATAGTGCAAATAACTAGTTTGGTAGGACTTCTAATCTCAGTCCTGGAAAATGCAGAAGTGTGTGTGTGTGTGTGTGTGTGTGTGTGTGTGTGTGTGTGTGTGTGTGTGTGTGTGTGTGTGTGTGTGTGTGTGTGTGTGTGTGTGTCTGACAGTTGTGTGTGCAAGACTGAGGGAGTTATGTGTTTGCTTGTTTATAGGTGAAACAGTTTTATGCCATTCCCACCCATGACACTTCACAGTGCCCCACCTTATCAGTTCAAATGATGTAGGTCCCTTATCAGCAACCTTGGCCAGCTGTCAGCCCTGTAAGCTCAGTAGTGTGTGTGATAAATGCTTAACACTGTAGTACAAATGACTAGTTTGGCAGTGGTTCTACTCTTGTATCTGGCAAATGTGTTTGTGGGTATGTATGTTTGTAAGTAGAAGTATTTTGATATGTTTCCTACCTACTGCTCTACTTTATCAGTCCTGCTGATGTCATTCCCCATATCAGCACTTTTGGCCAACTCTTAGCCCAGTAAGCTCTGTAGCTCATGCGGTAACTGTATAACACTATGGTACAAATCACTAGTTAGGTAGGAATCCTACTCTCACATCTGGCAAGTGTGTATGTGTGTCTGTTTGTAGGACAAAATATTTTGATAAGTTTAACACCCACTACACTACTTTATCACTCCTGCTGATGTCATTCCCTTTTTAGGTTCACAAGTGTATAGTAGGTAATGGCCCAGGAGTCTTAACAGGCCTAGCACATAGAAAAGCCCTGCCATTGTACCACCTGATGTTATGTCCCAGTGCCTGTATGAAATATAGCCACTGCAGTGATCCTTGGGTTGAACTGTCTATTACCTATCCACTCATCAAGATCTCTCTGGAACAGGGTCAGCTAGGTGCTGTGCATGACAAGTATGGGAAGTGTTTTCCAGGGCATGTGCAGTCTCTTGGTGAGGGACCTGTCCCACCAGCATGTTGTGGTGATTGTGGTACTGAGGTAGATGTCTCTGCAGTGTGTGGTGTGGATAGATTTATATGTAGCATTTCTAAACCAGCTGGGTCAGACATGGCTTATTAAGTCAAGCACAGATATCTGCTAATTAAGTGATATGACACAAAGAATAGCTTGGGTCTTCTGAGTCTGTGGAGGATGTGTGTTTAATGCCTAGGAACCCCTTTGTGAGGTGCTTCTGTGGCTTCTCCAAATGTAGCAGGTGTCTAGTGAGGTAGCAGGTGTCTAGTGAGGTACATGGTAAATGGGCCATAATACTTGTGGAGTGGTCTAATGAGGGAATAGTAGACAGAGATCATTACCTCTATCTTCCTGGATGCAAAACCCTTTATAATGCAATGTGCCATATAGAAGGACTTCCTGTCCACAGAGGCAATGTGGTGCTTGAAGGAGAAGTTGCTGTCAACCTGTGTCCTCAGATCTCTTATAATGCCTACAGTGTTAATTGGGCTCCCACTGATATGGAACTTACTGGGAACTGAGTATTGTACCAAAGGGGATGATGATGCATTTTGTGGTGTTAAGCTTCCAGCCATGGTTTCCACACCACTCATTGGTCTCAGTGAGGCCTTTCTGTAGAATGTCTGCATCACTTGTGGAGTTCATGATAGCTTCCAGCTTGCAGTTCTCTGTGAACTTGGTCAGCCAGAGTTCCTGTATGTTGGGCTGGACTCCTGAGAAGTAGATGCTGGACAGGACACTATCCGGTACTGATCTCTGTGGGATTCCACTCGTGACTGCTTGCCAGTCTGACTTGGAGTTTGCCACTTTCACACTGTGTGTTCTGTGAACCAATTTGAAAACCACCCACTGATATATTGGTTGATGTCTGGTTTGTTGGGTTAATCAATAATGCCTGACTAATGAATGGTATCAGAAGCCTTGGCCAGATTGAGGTAGGCTGTATGCAGTGCCTTACTGTCACACACAGCCCTGGTGACTTACTCAAAGATGTCAACCAAGTTGAGCAGGCGTGATCTGCCATTCACAAAGCCAAACTGTGTGAGATCCAGAGTTAGGAGATCACCCATATCTTGGTTAATCAGGTCCTTGATGATGCACCCATACCTGTACATAGTAGACTTGTCAAACTAGGGCCTAAAAATCCCCAGCATCTGTAGATGCTACCCCTTTATGGAGAGGGATGACTGTAGCAGTGTAACATTTTGGAAGGACAAAGCCCGAGGTGAGGCTGTGACTGACCATGGCACACAGATGTGGTTCCAGGTCTCTTTGTATGTCATGTAGAACACAGCCATGGATATGTTGGGGTTCCATGGAAGCTGTATCCTTGCCAGTGGACAATGCAGGTCTAACTTGGCCTGCAGTAATGCTGGGTACCTGGCATTCATCTGCCATTGTGATTGTCCCCTTGGGGGAGAGAGGGGTAAAGCTGGCACTGAATGTGTTGGCAAGACTGTGGCCAATATCTGTTTTGTCAGAATAGGAATCAGCATAGTGCAGTAACTCACAGCACTTGTGGCTATTGCTATGGTGGTTGTTGATATAACTATCAAAGACTTTTATAATCATTGTTAGTGTCTGCTGCAAATCTACCTTCATAGCTGCCTGTAGGTGATTCCATGAGGGATCCCAAGTTGTGTTTGAGGCTAATAAGGGGGTTCACCAGTCTTGGGGCACCACCTTTTTTCTGCAACAGTGTCCTCCTTCTGTTGTACACTTTAGTAATGGCAGGGGACCATCACAATGGCTTCCAATGTTTGGAGGACAGTGCCTGTGTTCTGTTGGCTATGGCTAGTACCATGAATCCATGTACATGTTTGTGCAGTGCATATGTGTATGATGTGACAGTCATGCAGCTATTTCCCATTGGCATGAGTGCAGTGATGTCATCTACCCCTGTTTGTATGACTGCAATGTCAGCACTGGAAAGGTTTTGCAAGGTGGTTACCTTTGTGAGTGGTGTGGGTGAGATGTTGAGCTCCATGTTGATTACATCATGTTTGGATCTGACCAGGTAGGGATTGACAACTGTAGTCGAGCAACAGTCCCATATGTAAATAATCAACACAGGTCAAGGTTGTTGCATCCTCTACTGGGGGTCAGTATGAGCTGGTCCAGGGCATTAGAACTGATGAATTCCATGAAGCGTATGGCCAGTATACTGGTGCTTGACTACTTTCCCCAGGTGATGGAGGGGTTAGTTGAAGTCTGCTACTATGTCAGTGTCGGTTGGACCTTCATAGATGCCAGGGTGTTGAGAAATGTTTATTGACAGTCTACAGACATAGCTGGGGACTGATAGCAGGCTATGGTGTGGATTGCATTCTTCCCTAAAGTCAGTTTTACTGGAAGTACCTCCAATGCATTCTGCTGGGATACTAGTCTGGAGGCGTGCATATCCATTATGAATATGGAGACAACAACACCTGTGGAGGTGTGGTCCATGTTTTGGCACTGACAGCTGTGGAATGTGTCATAGCCTGTTAGTGCAGGGGTGCTGTCTGCTGCTCTGAACCACCTCTCCATTACAGCACAAATGTTAATCTCCTCCACTCTGAGGAGTGCTTTGAGTGACTGCATCTTGACAGTTAGATGTCTACTGTTGGGCAGCATGACCCTTAGATTGCATACATGTCTAGCTATTAGAGTGGTAGTTTGGTTTGAAACACTGCCTAATAAGGCACTTTAGGGGGTGGCAAGGCACTTACCCTGTACCTGGAAACACAGGGCTGACAGATTTAGGAAATCTCTGGCAAGGCATTGATGGCTGTCAATCATGTTATCCCAAGCAGAGAGATACTGGATCCCTTAAAAATGACACACAATGTGTAAGCCAATGTTGTAGTCAATTATCTGTTGATAGTACTGCAGCGTCATTCTGGGTGATGGCAGTATACTGCTCAGGGCTATTGTCACACCTGCCTGGACCACATAATCTGAGTGTTCAACCATGTCTCTTGTCATGTAGCCCAGGGAGGTGTGTCTCAGGTCATTCACACCAACATGGATGATGACAGAGTGATACTTGTAGCTGTTGTGGAGTGGCCTGACTGGGTGTGTCATGTGTTGGATCCTGGCACATGATAGACAGTTGGCTGTTACCTCCTCCATAATCAACATAGTGAGTGGGACATCTGTGTGCCACAGTACTGACTCACCCATGATCACTGCATTGTCTAAGGTGGTCAGCCTTAGGAGCTTAGGTTGATGAGCATACTATGTAAGGGACATATGTATCTTTTGGCATGTGTAATGTTGTGGTGTCGGAGTGGGGGTCTGTCTTGCTGATCTGTGCTGTTTGTGTAAATGTCTACTGAGTGCCTCTATGAAGGTAGGTTTGTGGCTTTTCAGTGTACGTCAGGGCTGTCATAGTAGGTGTTGTGGTGAGCTATGTGGTCCACATGATGTGGTGCAGGTGTTGATCTTATCCTCTTGACCAGCTAGTCCAGTCTTTGCTGGAGAGTGCATATTTCTACATTTAATGATATAGGGGTAACTCTCACTGGTCTGAGTGTTTGAAGTTTAGAGGAGAGGGTTGTCTGCGTGCATGAGGCAGTTGCAACAGTGCCTCAGAATGGACAAGTGCACCAGGTTAATGGGAGAAAGCACAGAAAACCCCACTTCAATCATGCCAGGAGGGGAGGTCATACATAGTAAGTACTGGGGCTAATTCCATAATGAAAGAGTACTGCTGATGGCTCCCAGGTGTGATACACTTATTGATACAATAACCTGTTGAAATGCAAAGTTATAATGCTATTTGAAGTGCAAGACAGAAAGAACTAGCAAGATGTACGGGAGCAACTGAAAGCAGGCTTCCTGCCACCTGTAATATAAACTCCTATGTCACAAGATGGGTCGCAAACTGGCTCAAAGACAGAACCCACAGAGTGAGAGTTGCTGGAGCCATGTCAGACTCAAAACCGGTCATAAGTGGCATCCCACAGGGTTCTGTCCTGGGACCACTCTTGTTCGGTATATACTTTTCCGAGGTACATGCAAACGTGGGAGGACTATGGCTCACCAAGTTTGCAGACGACTGCAAACTGGGCGCCATAATCGACTCTCCAGCTGACACAAACATCCTTCAAAAAGGTCTCACAGAGACAGATAACTGGTGCCAGTGCCATGGTTTAAAGCTAAATGCCAAAAAATGTATTGTCATACCCTTTGGCAAAAACAATGTGCCCACAAATTACCACATAGGCGGAAACCCATTAAGTACAGAGAAAGTTATTAGGGACCTGGGGACTCAAGTTGATAGCAATCTCTCCTTTGAAAACCACATTGTCAAAGTGGTTAGAAAGACCTTCTACATAGCCCACCTCATCATGAAGGGTTTCACATCTAGATCAAGAGAGGTAATCGTGCCCCTTTATTCATCCCTCATCAGGCCCATCATAGAATACAATGCCCCTTTTGGGATGTACCTTACCCGACACCTGCAGCAATTAAAAAGACCCCAAAAGTATCCCACCAAGAGGATCAAGGGTCTGAAACAGATGCCATATGCTGCTCGGTTAAAAAATTCCAGCTCTACTCAGTTGCATACCACCTACTTCGAGGCGATCTATGCCTGACATACAAAGCTATGTCAAATCCAGAATTAATGGACATGCTCCACCTCAGTAAATCTAAATCCCTTAGAGCCACACGCTCGAGGGACTTGAACCTCAGCACAGAAATAAATAGAACTTGCTGGAGGGACAGGTTCATAACCCAGAGGCTCCCTTCGCTCTGGAATAGAATTCCAGTTCATGTGAGACAGAGCACCTCACTGAATCTCTACAAGAAGAATCTCGATAGGTGGATGGGGGATCGTAGGTTTGTCCCAGGGATTACTCCTGTGTCACTATTAGACAGAGGCACAGTAAACTAAACCTTAAAAAGGGCACAGTATACTCAAATCAAGGGGTGGCGTAAGCCATACAGAATCCGGCTACGCTTATAATTGCCCCAGGGCAGATAGCCTAGTATGAACCTATGAACCTATGTAATACTTTACCTCAGCTGTGCAGTTATCAGCACCTTTGGCCAATTGTAAGTCAGTAAGCTCTGTAGCGCATGCAGTAACTGTGCAACACTATAATACAAATAACTGGATAGGTTGGGGTTCTAATCTCAATACTGGCAAGTCTGTGTGTGTGCGTGAGAATGGTGTATTGTGTGGGTTATACCATTTTTACTTGTGTATCACCCTTTAGACTTCCCCTCACTCCAATTTAGTAGTCCTGTTGATGTCATTCACCTTAGAAGTACCTTTGGACTAGGTGAAATTGTATAAACTCCGTGGCATGTCTGATAACTGTGTAACACTATAGTAGACATAACTAGATAGGCAGGAGTTCTCATCCTAATGCTGGCAACTGTGTGTGTCTGTGTGTGTCTGTGTGTGTGTGTGTGTGTGTGTGTGTGTGTGTGTGTGTGTGTGTGTGTGTGTGTGTGTGTGTGTGTGTGTGTGTGCGCGTGTGTGTGTGTGCACGTGTGTGTGTGTGTGTGTGTGTGTGTGTGTGTGTGTGTGTGTGTGTGTGTGTGCGCGAATCATGTACTGGGTGGTTTATACCATTTTTGACTTATGTACCACCCTTTATACTTCCCCTCCCTCCAATTTAGTAGTCCTGTTGATGTCATTCACCTTAGAAGTACCTTTGAACTAGGTGAAATTGTATAAGCTCCATGGAGCATATGATAATTGCATAACACTGTAGTAGAAATAATTAGATAGGCAGGAGTTCTGATCCCAATACTAGCAACTGTGTGCATGTGTGTGTGAATCAGATAATGTGTGGCTTATAAAATTTTGATTTGTATACCACTGATTACACTTCCCCACCCTACTTTACTAGTGCTGTTGTTGTCATTCACCTTAGAAATACCTTTGGACAAGGTGAAATCATGTAAGCTGTGTGACACATCTGCTAACTGCATAATACAATACTATAATTAGCTAGATAGGCAGGAGTTCTAATCCCAATAATGGCAACTGTTTTTTGTGAGAATCATGCACTGTGATGGTTATACCATTTTGGATTGTGTACCACCATACTCATCCTAATTTAATAGTCCTGCTGATGTCATTCTGCTTACAAGTACCTTTCAATTAGATGAAATTGTGTATGCTCTGTGGTGCATCTGATAACTGCATAACACTATAATAGACAAAAATAAATAGGTTGGAGTTCTAATATCAATTCTGGTGTGTGTGTGTGTGTGTGTGTGTGTGTGTGTGTGTGTGTGTGTGTGTGTGTGTGTGTGTGTGTGTGTGTGTGTGTGTGTGTACCATATATGGCAGGTGACCACCTCCTGATGCCATTACTTTATATAGTGTGGTAATGGCATCTGCCTCACATGCAGTATGTGAAACCATTGTATAGGCCATACCAATCCTCTATACAGATGTGTCTGGAACATCCAGATATTTGGAACCTATTAGTGCTCTGTCTGCCTTAACAATGCAATGTGATATAGTTGCCAAATAGGCCACAGTGAGTGTACTGACACATATGGCAGCATAGTGATACAACGTCTGCTACCCTCACACTTCTCCAGGCTTGTAGGTGCAATAAATGAGTCCAGATGCTTGGTTTTACAAATGAATTGTTCATATCATGGGTCACATTAAAGATTGGGAAAGGTGTGGATTGACATATTGTGGTATCAATCAGTATATATCAGAAACAAATGACATTTTAACAGGTGTGTGTATACATTTTATATCCACTGTATAGCAGTAATGTTTCACACATGTCCCTACCTTAGTCAGTTTGTCCAGCACATTTTGTTGGTGTCTGTCCAGACGTCTTGCACCGACAGGTTGTGAGGTATGCTACAGGAATGTTACATTCTCTTCAGATAGATCTTGTGGTGACCACTGTGATGCAATACAATTAACCCCACTACAAGTGAACATGCACATAAAGCAATATGGCTATTAGTCATAGTTGTGCGCATGGCAACTTGCATGCCCTCCACATGCCTGGGGTATTGCCAAAGCACAACTGAACAATGCCATACTCATCAGCTTTAGGCTGCTGTCCATATGCGGACCAGAGTGACCTATGTTGTTGTGGGAGGGAGGTATTGTCAGCAGACTCACATGTGCCCTTGGTAAAGGATGGATGCAGCATGTCTGCACATTTACAGTACAACACCCAATACTATACAATTTGCTGTCCTTCACCATAGATTTGCAATTTCGTGCTTTAGAAATCCCCATCCACAACTGCAATCTGGCCTGGCACATGTATGTAGAGACTGTACAGATACAAGTATGTCTCATACAGTAGTCTACTATTCCCCACTGGGACCTTACCTGCATGATCCTTGTCCATTGTGTGGGTGCTGCCCACATCCAGTAAGTGGGGCTTTGTACCCTGGTGTTGTACTGTGGTGGGTGGCCCAAGCTTGGCAAGGAGCCCCTCATTTGGTGTCAGTGGGGGCTGCATGGCTGGACTCCCACCTGTGGTTGTGGGGTCCCTGGCCATGGCAGCAGCCCTTTGCCAGGCATGGTGTATGAGGTTGGTGGCATGATGCCGCACCTGGTCATATGTACGTGCGTGCAGGCCCACCTAATTTACTCTGTGGACAGGGTCATCCCAAAGGGTGGTCTTCTCTTGCAGAAGTTGCTGGCTTTGGCCCAACAGTACTGTGTGGGTCTGTATTATGGCTTCCATTATCAGGTTGCATTCTGCTGGTGAAAAGGTCTCCCGCTGGTGATGAGACATTGCACCTGGTAGACACTAACAGGGAAACACATCACAGGACCCCATACATTTGGCAACAGTATGTCCAGTACCTGCACATGTACCTTGAATACCAGTAGCCAACACTCACAACCATACCAGTAGCCAACACTCACAACCACACCATACCCCTGTAATCTATCAGCACATTATCAGCTTGCATTACACTCCTGGTCCTGATGAGTCATTTTGCCCACAGTGAGGGCAAGTTGTTTGCATAATCCATCATTCCTCATTCAAGTCTGTGTAACTGGATGGCATTAGCCATCTTCCATGTGGATGGTGTGTGGATGGTGCTGCGACTTGGTGTGACTACAGTGTGTAATGCAGCTGGGAGCACATGCCTGAGTTCATGTAGGATGCAGACAGGGATGATATGATGTCCCATGGATACTTACACTTGTTGCCTTTCAGTAGGTAATATGTACCTGCCCACTTGTGTTGAGGGGAGGGGTGTGGGTGCAGTACATATCCACCTATAGTGATGCTGAGCTGGGGGGGATGTTTTCCTTAACCCTATCTGCATCAGGTTGCCTGTAGCTATGTTGTGTGTGTATGTGATCTGACTGGCCGCCATTACAGGTTGGGTTGAAATGTTGCCTCCGAGATTGCAGACATATGGGAAGATGGCCTTGTGATTGTCCCTGGTGGATGTCACCAATTGTTACTCATAGCTGGCCTTACAGTAATCCACCTGTGACATTATATGCTTGTTCAGACAATGGCTGACTTGATTCCAGGTTGGTTCCTACCCCTACTTTGCCCTGTACAGTCACTATAGGGACTAAGTCTGTGGTTTGTGTACTGCTGGTGTCCAGCAAAGGGAATTACTCTACGATGGTGGAGGCAGGTATGACAAGTAAGGTATTGCTGAGTCCATACAGCCATGTATGTGTTCAATCGGTTGTTTGTAGTGGACATGGCTTCAAAGTTCTAACACCGTTGGATACCTCTCCAATTATTAATGATAATCATGCTTATTGTACTAACAATGGCTGCGTCAGGGCAGTGCAACAACCAGTACCTGTAGAAACGTCACTCTTTTGGGTGCACAGTAACTAAGATTACACATGTGTATAACATGTACAGCTTTTTTAACTGACATTTTGCATCCCATGTCTGTTTTCATGAGGTAGACACATACACCTACTCATACTGACATGTGCATAGCTAATACCTCACATACATGTCTGTTCTATGTCAGTATGGCACACTAAATTCACACTCTTGCTGCACAGGCATCCCTCTCAACCTGTTACAGCAGGACATCTGTAAGATGCCATCCATACATGGGTGCAATGGGACAAAATCAGTGACAGTGTCTCCATATTGCATACTTGAGTCATTCAATAGCACAGTAGCATTTGTACTGACAGGCATCCCCTGGAGAGTGTCCAACAGTCATATGGCAGGAAGAGAGGGGAAAGGCTAGGAGGGTGGTATTGAGGGTAAGACTTGTTAATGTTGGCAGTGTGAGTGGTATAGGGACCAGGCTCACTGATATGATGGCCAGGGGATGGTTGATATATTGTGTGCATACAAGAGACCACATGGAAGGGGATTATGGCTGGGTGTATGGTAGACAGGGCACAGTTGTGCTATCAAGGTGTGAACTGGAGGCAGAAGGGGGTAGGGCTTCTGCTGAAGGAACAGTATGCCAAGAGTGTTTTTGGAGGATGACATAAGTGTCTCATAGAGTGATGTTTCTGAAGCTGCAAGCTGATTGTGTAATAATGACTGTTGTGTATATGCTATGCAAGTTGGTTATGTGATGGATGAGAAAGAGAAATGTGACGTCAGCTGGATGATGTGGTGATGACTGTACCCAAGGGTGACAGACTGGTCATTGCAGCAGATGTCAATAGGCATGTTGGTGAAAGGAACAGAGGGGATGGTGAATTGATGCATATGTATGGTGTTAAAAGGAGTGGAGACAGTGAGATGGTAATGGATTTTGCAAAAAGGATGGACATGGCTGGGGTGAATACACACTATAACATGAGGGAGGAGCATATGGTGACATAAGAGTGGAGAAAGATGCACATGGGTGAAATATATCCAATGTAGGAGGGCCAGTTTGAAGGAGATTGGAGATTGTAAAGTGGTGACAGGGGGATGTGTATTTAGGCAGCAAAGAATGCTGGTATGTGAGGTGATGTTGGTGACTGAGATGAGGAGGAGTGTGGGGGCAGCACCAAGGATCAAATGGTGTGAATTGGAAAAGTGTGCTTGTGAGGTGGAGTTCAGGGAAGAGTTGAGACAGGCACTGGGTGGCAGTGACAATCTAACAAATATCTAGTTAGGTACAGCAGAGCTGGTAAGGGAGACAGCTAGACGGGTGCTTGGGTTGACATGTGGATGAAGGAAGCAGTACAAGGCAACCTGTTGGTGGACTGAGGAAGTACTAGAGAGTATACAGAGACAGAGGATGGCAGTGAAGGGGTGCGATTGTCAGAGAAATGATGAAAGTAGGCAGGAGTATGAGGAGATGTGCATGGCAAAGTGAGAGGTAGCAAAGGCTGAGGCGGGGCATATTAAGAGTTCAATGACAGGTTGGACACTAAGGTGGGATGAAAGAATTGTATCGATTGGCTGGACAGATGCACTGAGCTAGGAAAGATGTGCAGCAGATAAGGGTGATAAAGGGTGATGAGGTATATGTACTCACAAGCAAGGAGAGTGTTGAGCACATGGACAGTGTACTTTGAGAGGCTGATGAATGAAGAGAATGAGACAGAGAAGATTGGATGATGTGGGTATGGTGAATCAGGAAATGCAATGGCTTAACAAGGAGGGTGTAAGGATAACTATGAAGAGGATTAATACTGGCAAGCCTGTTGGCAAACATTACACACCTTTAGAAGCATGGGGTTGTTTAGGGGAAATGGCAGTGGTGTGTTAGCCAGACAGTTTACTGATATCTTGGGAAGTGTGAGGTTGCATGAGGAGTACAGAGAAAGTGCTTGGGTACGGTGTTAAGAATACGTTTGATGTGCAGAGCTGTGATAACTACAGAGGGATAACATTGACCAGTCACATCATAAAGGTATGGGTAAGAGTAGTGGAAGCTAGGTTACATAAGGAGGTGAGGAGCACTAGTCAGCAGTATGGGGTCATGCATGGAAAGGGCACTACCGATGTGATGTTTGCTCTGAGACTTACTGCTGGAATACAGAAAAGGTCAAGAGTTTCTCTGTGTCTCTCTGGGCTTACAGAAAGCATATGATAGGGAGACTAGAAAGGAGTTGTGGTACTGTATGATGAAATCATGAGTGGAAGAGATATATGTAAGAGTGCTACAGGATATGTACAAAGATGGTGTGACAACATTGAGGTCTGCATTGGGATTGATGGATGTGTTTAAGGTGGAGGTGGGATGATATCAAGGATCAGCTGTGAGCCCTTTCTGATTTGCAATGGTAAGGGAGAGGTTGACGGACAAGATCATAAGGGAGTCCCCGTTGACTATGTTGTTTGCAGATGACATTGTGATCTGTACTGAGAGTAGGTAGCAGCTTTTTGAGACCCTGGAGAGGTGGACATATGCTCTAGAGAGGAGACAAATGAAGGTCAGCAGCATTAGGACAGAATATCTGTGTGTAAATGAGAGGGAGGATAGCAGAATGTTGAGATGCATGGAGTACAGTTGGCAAAGGTGGATGTGTTCAAATGATTGGGATCAACATTTCAGAGTAATGAGGACTATGGAGGACAGGTGAAGAAGAGAGTACAGGCAGAATGGAGATGGAGAAGAGTGTCAGGAGTGATATGTGATAGACAAGTACAAGTAAACATGATATGTAAGGTCTACAAGAGGGTAGTGAGACCACATATGTTATATGGATTAGAGACAGTGGCATTGACAAAAAGGCAGGGGTCAGAGTTGCACATGGCAGAGTTACAGATGTTATGATTTGCACTGGGTGTGACATGGGTGCACAGGTATAGCAATGTGTATATTAGAGGCTCAGGCCATGTTGGATGGATATGAGACAGTGTTGGAGAGGCAGCATTACATCAGTTTGGACATGTGCTGAGGAGGGGTGCTGTGTATATTGTGAAAAGGATGGTAAGGATGTAGCTGCCAGGTAAGAGTAAAGAGAGGAAGGCCTCAGATAAGGTTTCTGGATGTGGTGGGAGAGGACATGCAAGTGGTTGGTGTGAGAGAGCAAGATCCAGAGGAGAGGCAAAAATGGCAACAGATGATCCACTGTGTCAATCCTGAATGGGAAAAGCCAGAGGACAATGAAGGGGGATGTTGTAATTTCAGTCTTCATAGATTTGGCAAGGTTTTGACTGACATAACACAACTCTATGGGTAAATTACTACAAATATGAAAGCACACATATGGCCAGTGTGCAGAGCACTCGACAGTTGAATGGTATGAGCTCAGTATATAACATGCAGTTCAACACACACATCTGCAGCAGTACTTTACTCTGCACATGCTCTGTATAGCTGTTTTATATTTACAAGACAAAATGTGTATCATAGTTATATGCACAGGTAACATATGAATATGTACAATGTCCCAGTAGCTGGCCTAGTCACTACAGACAGAGCCACATGCTATGGCCATCAGTGCTGTTCATCAGTACATCAGTACAGCAAGTCTTGTTGAGACATATGCTTTCAACCCCCTATTTTCCATTATTACCGACCACCTACTGCATTAAATTACATGCTTACTTGTTTCACATACCTTTTTCTGGATATTTCACAGATATATCCTTTTTTATCACACTACTTCAGCATTGCACTGATGGACTGTCTATGACAGAGGTGGTTTGAATAGATAGCAGCTTGTCTTTTGTAGGTAATGCTCATGACCATGTGATGGCCTGAGCACCAATTGGTGTTCCTCAGTTGTTGATTGCATGCAGAGCAGATGTGTACATATTCCAATAGCCAATGTCATGCCAACACACTTCTTTAATTGAGTACTCCATGTGGGCGTTGGCCCTTTCCCTTACCTGTGAGGAAGAGATCCTGGAGGTGTGTGAGCTAATACCTCTTAGAACAAGACCTGTGGAGACAAGCCAACTAAATGGTGAAGAAGATTCAAGACGTATGGGCAGAATGTGAGTATTGCTGTTATATGTTTTGAGTACTGCTTGTTTAACAGGGTTTGTCTAACCATGCTACTCCTGTATGGGTTTCAGTCTAAGTTCTGTATCTGAATAGCTCTCAACTGTAGAGCTATCCACATAATGGCCAGAGGTTTGCCTGTTATGTTTGGTCTATACTCCAGACAGGTGTTGTCCTTGGCAAATTGGTAGCATACTCTGGTGATTGCAATCAGTACATGCCAGCATCCATTTGTGTTTCTGACTTTATATCCCTCAGAAAAGATATATTACAACAAACCCCGTAACACCAGCAATTTTCCCCATGTATAACAGCAATATTTCAAGTATGGCCATGTTTTCGGCCTCTGTCCCAAATTATGTCAGGCTTGGTACAGATGCCATACAGTAGGAGATGATAGGTAGGGTCTACCATTATTTTGTTCTGTCATTCCTGCTGAGGGGAAAGGATGGACAACATGTGGAACTTTGTACATTCAAGAGGTTGGTGTATGGAGAATGCTCTTAGATGCCCTTGAAACATATTTTACATGGGGGAGAGTAACAAATGACTTAAAACTAGGCTGTTAGAACATGTGAGCCATATTACTGATGAGGAAGAAGACAGTTTTATAGCTGTACATTTCAATAATTCTCACCATGGGAGTAGTAGCCATGAAAGAACATTTATGTACAGAATCGGTTTAAATTCTTAAATGTGATACTTTATCTCCTAGGGGGTTGAATGAGTAATGTAATTGGATGCTGTGTATATACATGTAATTAAGTGTAGTGGGTTACAAGGTGCTGCTCTGGAAAAAGTTTGTTTCTCAGTTTGGTCAAACAGTCATAAAAGAACAACTGTTATGTACAGAATAAATGCATGTTTTTAAATGTGATACTTCATCCCCTAGGAGTTTGAATGAGGAGTGTAATTGTAGGTTGTGTATTTAAATGTACTTAAGTGTTAATTGCTGCTTCTAATTAAGGCAAATATTTCCTGTAATGTGTTACTCTTGAAGGCTTTGGCAAAGACATCAGAGTAAAATGAACTTGTGTGAATTACTGGCTGTTTGTATTTTTGGTTACTATCTTCACTCGTAGTTGTTTTGCTAAGAGGTCACTGTATATGTCTGGCCATTGTGTATGGCCTATCATGGTTTTATAGCAGCATACTGTTCACTTATTAATTGGACTGGTGGGCAGATGTGAGTGTCATGGGTCCTTTCGTATCCAACTGTGCATGCTGCCCCAGTTATGAGTGGTGTCTTAGCAGCATATGTTTGTATGGGCATTTAGAGACATGTATGCATGTAAGATATATATATATATATATATATATATATATATATATATATATATATATATATATATATATAGGATCCATACAGATGCTCGACTGCATCTTTCACCGAATCCCAATTTGGTGAGCATACTTGCGTGAAAGTGCTGTTCACCGAAGCAGCACGTTTGCGTAAGTATGCTTGTTGTTCCACTCGTACTACAATGCGGTAAGGGAAAATTCCCTTTTTCCCACTGTAGTGCGACTTCGGAGTGAGAATATTACAGTAGGGGGGGTGGGGGGGTTCAGATCCCCCACATTGGGGGTGCAGGGGATCTTGCCCCCTGCATTTAAGTAGATTTTGTGTTTTTTTAACATACTTTAACAAAAGTGCTTTTTCGATGAAATTGCTTTCGTTAAAGTGTGTTCGGTGGTAATGTATTTGGGCTTTTGATCTTTTGATCAAAACTCCTAGATCTATATATATATATATATATATATATATATATATATATGTGTGTGTGTGTGTGTGTGTGTGTGTGTGTGTGTGTGTGTGTGTGTGTGTGTGTGTGTGTGTGTGTGTGTGTGTGTGTGTGTGTGTGTATATACATGTCAGTATTTTTTTGTAATATATCTATATATTGTTATACATATATATGTATCTCCACACATATCTATCTCTCTAGATATGTAAGCATATATTTCTTCATGTATATATTTGTAGGTAGCACTCATTCCTCATTGCACAGTGTGTCTTTCCTATTGTAAACTGAATGTACTGCATGATATGTTGTAAAAAATATCCTAACATCTCACAGCTAAGATGGCCTAGTGTTAAATTGCTGTGACTATGGTGTATAGCATCCTGGGCTCAAGACTAAGCACGGCTGGTTATTTTGTTGCTGGCCAGAAGAAGGGCTGCTGGATACAGAAAGTCACTTTTAAACAGTTGTAAGCAGGTTTGTATGGCACTAAGAAGGGCTGCTGGATACAGAAAGGCACTTTTAAACAGTTGTAAGCAGGTTTGTATGGCACTAAGTGGCACTAAAACGCGGTTAAACCGATAGGTGCTTAAACTGCGTAGGCTTTGCTTAACGACATTTACCAGTGTGCAAATATGCTTAGCAGAGCTAACTACTGGTTATCATTCTCATTTAAGCAATGTGTAAACCTGATAAGCATAGCTCAGCCCTGGTAACCATTGCTTGCATTCCAGTCTCATAAAATAGCAGCTTAATGACATCATGTAATAGGTTTATTTAATTTCCTGTACATGACATGCTTTTATGTGCTCCCATTACAGTAGCAAGGGGTGTGACTATACTGTACGGGACACTTGTGTATATATGGGTAGTATCATATGTTATATGCACTCACACTTGCATGTTACACCAGCTACAGTACACTGGTGGACAAATGTATTGTATTATGAAATTAGTACTTTTGACACTGCTTTTCCATGTAAGATTAGATTGTCTGTTGTAGTACTTCAACCATGCACCTCTGCATGCAGAGCTGGGAGTCTGAGTACTAGTCTATCTTGTTCTTGGTGTTTCAGCTGTATGTTTTTATGTATCCCCTATTGGATAGTAATATGATATTATTATGATATTATTATATTAACTGTAGAGTACTATGTTTTTTGGCCATGTCATTGAGGACTGCTGTCATGTAGTAATGGCATACATTTTAGTTTCAGACTTCTATCCTTCAGGACATTCATCCTAATGCATAACATGTTTGCTGTCCACTTTCTGTCCATCTTATGTGCAGATGTGCAGATGTCAGGTATTGCTAAGGACATATAACTATGTAGGTGCCCACATAGCTTTGTGCTGTGGGCCTGGACACTGCTGCTAGCTCCAACAAACGGGACATCCTTCATGTGGGCCTTGACCCTTTTACCTGCTTGTGTGAGGGACATTACAGAGATGGTGATCTACAGATTCACAGACAGTAGGCGGGAATACTTCACAGGACAGGACATTTGGAGACAGCACAGCAACATGGGGGACATATCTCCAGATCTGTGAACAGATTCTATGTCATCATCAGTGCTATTATACACACGGTGGCTTAATAGGTTGACAGGGTTTATGTGGACGTGCATTTAGTGAGTGACATCACGTCTGACAGTGACTTGTCTCTGACATACCTCTTCACTGGCATGCTGTCCACAGACTGGCTACATGTTTGCCTGTTATATTTTGTCTGTTCCCCAGACAGTTGTTGTACTTGGAAAATCAATCAGGGACTCTGAGGAATGCAGTCAGTAAATACTAATATTCATTGATATTACTGACTTCATATTCCTCATAAAGGATATGCTACAACAAACTCAGTAACATTAGCAACTGTCTAAATTTTTGACAGCAATATGTCCAATCTATGCCTGTGTTTGTGCCTCTGTCCCCAAATGATGTCAGGCTTTGTTCAGATGTCATGCGCTATGAGGGTCAGACGTATTTAGTATCATTATTTCTTGCCTTCATTCCTCCTACCATCCCAGTGATGTAGTAGACCCACAGACATGTTACAGGGAAGAGGCCATATATATATATATCAGTCCTGAGCCTGTACATACTGAGGTGAATTGTACATTTGAGAGATCTGTGTATATCTGGCCATTGTTGACAGACTGTCAGAATTGTGTGCACATGTCATGTGTACATGTTATTTGGGCTGTGTATGGAGGGGGTAGATGTAAGTGTTATGGCTCCTCTTTTATCTGACTGTGCATGCTGCTCCAGTGTCTGCTGGTCTATTGGCTGTATGCTTTTGTAGGGGCAGACTGTGATGTGTCCTGTACCATGGTCAGGATTCAGACTACACTGAGAATAGGACCACTATATGTAGGGGTAGTGTGTGACTGGGAAACTATTATGTATTTCTTCACACAGTTTGTATACTCTACTGTTCACCTGACCTACTGGTATGTGACTGTGACCGTGGTGGGATTTGTTGTGGGTATGCACTTTCACACTGGTGTCTTATTTTTGGTGCTGTAACATCCCTGTAGTGCTTGACATCCCAAAGGGGGATGATAACACATTCTTTGACATTGAGCTTAAGGCCATAGCTCTGACACCAGTCATTGGTCTCAGTGAGGCCTTTCTGTAGGATGTCAACATCACTTGGGTAGTTAATAGCTCCCAACTTGCAAACATCTGCAAACATTGTCAGCCAGAGTCCCTTCATGTTGGCATGGACTTCAGAGAAGTTAATACCAAACAGGGGAGGACCCACGACCGAACCCTGTGGAACTCCACTCGTGACTGGTTGGCAGTCTGACTTGGGGTCAGCTACTTTCACACTGTGGGTTCTATCTGTGAGACAGTTTGCAACTCACCTTCTTTTATAGGGGTTGATGCATAGTTTAGTGAGTTTATTCATGATTCCTGAGTGGCTAATGTTATCAAAGGGCTTTGCCAGATTAAAATAGGCTGTATGAAACACCTTGCCTTCATCCACAGCTCTGGTGACTGACTGAAAGAAATCAACCAGATTGATTGAACAGGCATGATCTACCCTTCCCAAAAGCAAACCATGGGATCCTGAGTCTCGCAATTCCCATATCCCTGTTTCTTTGGTCCATGCCAATGCATTCCACAGCTTTGCATGACAGCCTTGTCAGGCTAATGGGGTGATACTTCCCAGGGTCTGCAGCCACTCCTCCTTTGTGGAGAGGGATAATTGCAGCAGTGCACCAATTAGTAGGGACCTGATGTGAGGCTGTGATTGGACAGGGTACACGGGTGAGGTGCCAGTTCACTCTGTAGTTCATGCAGAAGACAGCCAGGGATATTGCCAGGTCCACTAGAAGCTGTATTCTTGGCCTAGAACAGTGGTGTTTTAACCCAAGCAGCAGTGCTACTGGGTGCCTGGCAGTGTACTGGTATTGTGATTGGTCCTTTGTGGGTGGGGAGAGGGGTAAAATTGCCATGGAATCTGTGAGCCAGTATATTGGCAGTATCTGTTGGCTCAGTATAGGAGGTCCCATTGTGCAGTAGCTTAGAGCACATGTTGGTATTGCCATGGAATTTCTTTAAATAACTATAGGAGGCCTTGTGATTGCCTTTACTGTGTGCTGCAATTCTGTTTTCACAGATAGCTTTAGAATATTTGATGAGGAATGTCATCTTTCTGTTGAGGCTGATAAGGGATTTTTTCCAGACTTGGGACTTCACCTTATTCCATATCAGTTTCCTCCTTCTGTTATAGAGTTTCTTTGGACAGGGGACCACCAGATCGTCTTCCTTTTTCTGAAGGGAAGTGTTTTGTTTCTACTGGGTATGGTGGAATCCATGCATTTGTGTATGTGTTTGTACTGAATTGGTGTGTAATTTGGAGGTCATGCAACTAGTCTTCATTTGCATGGCTACCGTGAAGTTAGCCACCTCTGTTTTTTGGAGGACAAAGTTAGCTTTGGAAAGGTTTTTCACAGTGGTTACCCTTGCAGGGGGGTGGGAGGGTTCTGGATTGATAAGGTGATGACATTGTGGTCAGATCTAACCATTGCAGAGTTGACTATTGATGTACAGCAACAGTCACCCATGTTAGTACTGACTAGGTCAATGATGTTGCTACTTGTAGTGGGTGTAGAAATGAGCTTGTCCAGGCCATTGGAATGAATGCATTCTAGGAACCATTGGGCAAGTACATTGATACATGAATAGCTTTCACAGTTAATGGCGGGGTAGTTGAGGTCAACCAGTATGAGAGTGTTAGGTTGGACAGTATTATTCTCCAGAGTAATTAGGAACATGGGGTTTCACTCTTGGGACATGGTTGGGGACCTATGGCAGGTTATGACTTGAATTGCTGTCTTACCCTATGCAAGCTACACCTGTAGTATCTGTGATGCATTACGTTGGGCTATCAGTCTGGATGTGTGTGCATCCTTTGTGAATAAGGAGTGCTTCGAGTACGTGTCTTTTGCAATTTAGACTTCTAGTGTTGAGCAGCATGACCCTCAGATTGCATTTGTTTGTAGCTGTTATATATTTAGATCTATCTATGTATACACACACACACACACACACACACACACACACACACACACACACACACACACACATATATATATAGATATAGATATTTATATATGTGTGTGTATGTATGTATATACTTTTATATATATATAAATATATATATATATATATATATATATATATATATATATATATATGTGTGTGTGTGTGTGTGTGTGTGTGTGTGTGTGTGTGTGTGTGTGTGTGTGTATGTATATATGTGGATATTTTACATGTATATCTCTATAGATATATTTTGTATCTAGATGTGTCCACATATATGCATCACCATACATAAATACATGTATATATAGAAAACCTGGCTGATTCTACAGAATCTTTTCCCTACTGTTGAATGACTGTACTGACTGATATGTTTGGAATATTATCAGTATTTTGTAGACCTTACATGGTGTAGTGGTACATTGACCTGACTATGGTGTACAGGGCCCTAGGTCCAAGACTTGGCAGAATTTATAATTTTGTTGTAAGACAGAACAGTTGCTGCTGGAGATAGCTGGATAAGGGCAATATTTGAAAGAGGTCCCTATTTTGGGCCAATTGACTCCCATTTTGACATTCTTTGGACAGATTTTTTACAGTAAGAGGTTTGGGGTATGGATCTCATGTACAACTCCAATACATATATATGTAAACTTAAACTTACTAAGCTGGGCATAAATCCCTACATCACTTGATGGGTTACCAACTGGCTTACTGACAGAACCCAGACTGTAAAAGTAGCGGACTCCAAATCCAGCTCCAGACAAGTGACAAGTGGAGTACCTCAGGGTTCAGTCCTGGGACCACTCTTGTTTGGCATCTACTTCTCTGAAGTACAGGCCAACACTAAGGGACTCTGGATAACAAAGTTTGCAGATGACTGCAAACTGGGAGCCATTATTGAATCCACAAATTATGTGGATATTCTACAAATGGGCCTTACAGAAACAAATGCTTGGTGCCTGAGCTATGGGCTCAAGCTTAATGCCAAGAAATGTATAGTTATCCCTTTTGGGAAAAAACATGAACCCATGGCAGTACACAAAACACTGAAAGTGTGATGAGAGACTTAGGGACACAGGTGGACAGTGGTCTCACCTTTGATAACCACATTGCCACAACAGTCAGGAAATCCTTCTATGTGGCACACTTCATCACTAAGGGCTTTTCATCCAGAAAAAAGGTCATTGTCCCACTGTACTCATCCCTCATTAGATCCATTATAGAGTACAATGCCCCCATTTGGTATGTACCTCACAAGACATCTGTAACAGCTGGAAAGGCCGCAGGACTACCTCACTAAAAGAATCACAGGCCTAAAGAAGATGCTCTATGCTGACCATCTAAAAAAAACCTCCAGCTATACTCTGTGGCATATTGTCTACTCAGAGGTGATCTCTGCTTAACATACAAGGCCATGTCAAACCCTAAGCTGCTGGACATGCTCCACTTAAAGAAATACCAATACCTCAGAGCCACATGCTCCAGGAATCTAAACCTTGTTATCACAATCAACAAAACATGCTAAAGGGAAAGGTTCCTGACCCAGAGACTCCCCATACTCTGGAATAGACTGCCCATACATGTCAAGTAGAGCGCCTCCTTGGCCCTCTTCAAAAGGAACCTTGACAATTGGATGGGAGATAGGAAATTCACTGCGGGGATGATGTCAGTCACCCTGCTAGATAGGGGCTCAGGGAAGTAAATATTGTGGGAAGAAATATCCAGGGAATTGTTGTGGTTAGGCTTGTATAGGCCCTAGGGCTGATAGCCTAGTACAACCTATGAACCTATGAACCTATATGAATATGTATGTAGATATTTATATATATGTATATGTGTGTGTGTGTGTATATATATATATATATATATATATATATATATATATATATATATATATATATATATATATATATATATATATATATATATGTATATATATATATATATATATATATATATATATATATATATATATATATATATATATATATATATATATGTATATTTGTATGTACATATATATGTCTTGATTCACTTTTCTATCTATACATGTATTTCTAAATGTATATATTTTATATGTATATCACTACATATATAATGTATCTATTTGTCCATATGTATATGCATCTCCATACACATATACATTTGTATATGTATATACAAAACATGACTCTTTCTACAGGATCTTTTCCCTGCTGTTGAATGACTCTACTGAATTATATGTCTGAAATAACATCACACATACATACATGTCAGATGGCTTAGTGGTAGATTGTTGTGGCTATGGTATGCAGGGTCCTGAGTTCAGGTCTTGCAAGGATTAATTGTTTTGTTGCTGGGCAAAATGAGGGCTGTTGGACACAGTGTGATTATGGCACTTTTAGGCAGTTGTAAGTGGGTTTGCATGGGTTTGCGCAGTGGTAAGCAATGCTAACTTATGGTTAACTATGATTACACACACATAGCCGTAAAAGTGCTTAATCTGAGTTAGCTTCACTTAGCACCATGCAAATATGCTTACTACTACTTACACTCACTTACCCCTGCTCTAATGTCTTTAAAAGAAAGAAAAGAAAAAAGGGGTGATAGGAAAGTGGTGAAAAAGTGAAAATGAAGATGGAAAAACAATCTGAAAGATAGCTAGGGATGTGCAGGATGGGTGTAGGGAAGGTCCATAGCTGTCCATTTCTTCTACAACATCAGCTGTGCATATATACAGACTTTGGAGGTAAATTTGGACACTCAAACCCTTGAGAGAGAGGTGAGGACAACAATAATGTGTTGTGAAGCCAATTAGACCAGAGTATATGTGTCCAGTGGACACATGTGTGAAATGGGCAGCTATGTATATGGCAACATTTTTTGTGGGAACAGATTGCCCTTTTTTTAAGGTGAAAGTGGGATATTGGGTAAGGATAGTAGGCATATTTCGGGAGGTAGATTAGGTAGGTAGATAGACAAGACAGACAAGACAGCAGACAGGGGCAGTATATGACACATGTGGGGGTAAACACCTTGGATGGGAAGGGGTGGTTGGTAATGAGATGCCCATGAGCCCCAAATGAATGCAGTGGGACTGAGGTCCCCACCCATAGGCAATCATTGGTTCATAGGTTCATAATTAGGTACTAGGCTATTGGCCCTATGGCCTATACAAGCCTAGCCAAAAAGGTACTCTGGCTTTCGCCACCCAAGAAAATTATTTTCCTGTGCCCCTGTCAAGCAGAACCACAGAAGTGATCCCCAGGGTGAATTTCCTATTACCCATCCAATCATCAAGATTTTTCTTGAAGAGTGCTAATGAGGAGCTCTGTTTGACATAGATAGGTAGTCTGTTCCAGAGTATGGGAAGTCTCTGGGACAGGAATCTATCCCTCCAGCATGTTCTGTTTGTTGTGGTGACAAGGTTTAGGTCCCTAGAGTGTGTAACTCAGAGGGATTGGGATTTCTTTAAGTGGAGCATGTCTAACAGCTCTGGGTTTGACATAGCTTTGTATGTTAGGCAGAGACTGCCTCTGAGTAGATGATATGCGACGGAGTAAAGCTGGAGTTATTTGAGTCAGTCTGTGTAAGGCATCTGTTTGGGGCCAATAATCTTCTTTTTGAGGTATGTGTGTGGCTTTTCCAGTTGTTGTTGTAGATGTCTTGTGAGGTACACACCAAAAGAGGTGTTGTACTCTATAATGGGTCTAATGAGTGATGCGTAGATGGGAACAATTACCTCTTTTTTCTGGATGAGAAACCTTTTGTGATGAAGTGCGCCATGTAGAAGGATTTCCTGACCACTGTGGTGATGTAATTATCATAGGAAAGTCTACTGTCCACCTGTGTCACAAGGTCTCTTATCACACGTTTGGTGTTAAGTAGACTACTGCCTATGTAATAGTTTATGGGTACAGAGTTTTTACCAAAGGGGATGACAATGCACTTTTTGGCATTGAACTTGAGACCATGGCTTTGACACCAGGCATCTGTCTCAGTGAGGCCCTTTTGTAGGATGTCCACATCATTAGGAGTTTCGATTATGGCTCCTAGTTTGCAGTCATCTGCAAATTTAGTTAGCCATAGACCTTCTGTGTTAGCCTGTACTTCAGAAAAGTAAATACCAAACAGGAGAGGACCCAGGACTGAACCCTGTGGTACTCCACTTGTCACTGGTCTGAAGTCTGATTTGGAGTCTGCTACTTTCACAGTGTGGGTTCTGTCAGTAAGCCAGTTGGCAACCCATCTTGTGACATAGGGATTTATACCTAGTTTAGTGAGTTTATCTATAATTCCAGAGTGGGGGATAGTGTTGAACACCTTGGTGAGATCTAGATAGGCTGTGTGAACCACCTTACCCTCATCTATGGCTTTGGTGACTACTTCAAAGACGTCTATCAGGTTTAGGAGACATGGTCTGCCTTTTACAAACCTGAACTGTGTGGGGTCAAGAGTTTGGAGTTCTCCAATGTCTTTGTTTATGAGTTCCATGATGATACATTTCATAGCCTTGCAGACTAGGCTTGTCAGGCTAATGGGGCGGTAGTTCCTGGGGTCTGTTGTGGCCCCCCCTTTGTGGAGTGGGGTAACGGTTACAGTGCACCATTCAATGGGCACAAAGCCTGAGGTGAGGCTATGATTCACTTCCCCGAAGGTGGCTCTGCTGGGGGCTGAGCAGGAGTGGTAGGCTGACCCTCTAGATGCATCACATGGCCATCAAGCTGGCATAGCAGATCTCCAAATTCCTTGCAGAGCTCGCTATGCACCAGACCCTAAACCTGGCTTCGGGTGACAGAATCTTGTCCGCGCCCATGTGCAGGGGGAGTGACGAGCCCCATTCCCTGAGGTGATTCCATCTAAAGGTGGTGCAGGACCAGCAGACAAGGAGGTCCTGGGGTGGGTCTCAGATGTGCTGGAGCCCAGTGCCATGGCCATATGAGGCGGGAGAGGTGGATCCACTGGGATTGGAATTCCCAAACATGCTATGGTGTTGCAGTTGTAAAACATATGTTGCTTACTCATGCAAAACACATTGCAGGATTAGTTATAACAGCATGCATGAGTATTCCCATTAACCCAAAACAACAGATTTGGAAGAGTTGCATAGTTAACAGAACACATGCATATATGGAACTACAGTGGGCATTATAACTGCATGCAGGTTACATTGATAGCAACAGGCCAGCAATGATAGGGGGACATTGATAGAAAAACATTTCAATATTTGTAGAACAATCGGACACATGTTCCAACAATAGGTTTGGTAAAAAACATACCCATTGATTTATGTGTTTAGATTATTGGTGCAGATAAGGTGGGGGAGAGAGAGAGATGTTAATTAACAACTGTATATGCTTGAAGTCCTCACAACTTTAATGATCATTGCTCTAATCATTACTCTACAGTTATTACCTCACTTTACATCAACCTATGGCCTTGGGTTGGGCAGCGGTATATTTGTACACAGTGTATAATTACAGGCCTCTTACAGCTCATTTATACCTTTTCTTACCTGACAGACCTGTGGAGGGAATTTCTGTTAACAATATCTGACTGTTTCTACACACATTCACATATTCTTGGATGAGATTATGCAGACAGCTTAATAGAAATACCAGGATTCAAACAGTGCTGGTTTGTGCAAAAATAGAACACAAGGTTGAGTTTCTTCACAATGAGCTACTGAGGAACTGCTGTTTTTTTCCTGACTGTTTTAAATATAATAGTGTGTTGCTTAGACAATCTCCCTTGTAATTCTGATATTCATGCATGGCAGATGCTTTTTATAATCTGTAGTCAGACCTTGACATATTACAGTATCGAAAACTATGTTTAACACAGCATTACTATTCAGGGACCAGATCCTGGTGCATGGAACATTTCTTATACCTAATCTGTTAATGTCAACATTACACATCTACATTCAAGCTATCATATACCAAAGTACACACAACAGTCTGGTGTTTAGAGTTGTATTGACAGGTACTGCTACACTTTTACTGATATATATCCTGTACATCAGTATTACTCTGCTAATGTCTTGTTTATTCAGTACAAACAGTCCACATTACTAACTACTGGCAGGTGACATTCAAATGCATTCTATTAATTTGCCCTGACTACTGCTAGCTAGATTAGTACTCACCAACCTTGTGATGCAGCCTTAGCAACCTGCTGACATGGGCTTTCAAGTTTGCAGCCCTCTATTCTGCAGCTGTACAGGGAATAGAGAAACATTCATGCATACCTTTCCATGTCATACATAGGCTGGACTCTGATTCATGAAAATTGATAGTGTTACTTAGACACTGTTGGGACATTCCACGTCTGAGCATCTTGGACCCACTGTTCCAAGAGGTCCCTTTTCCTTTGCTTCAAATCAGCATAGTGATGCTGAACCTGCTCACCAGTTTGAGGAATGCCAGTTGCACTGGTGAGGTCACAAGTGAGACTGTCCCAGGCCTCTGCTTTGTATTGGTAAACCTGGTACTGGTCCTTCAGCAGTCACCCTTCATGGTCTTTTACAAGGAGTCCAACCATAACCCTGGACTCCTGAATGCCCCAATGTGCGCCTGAATGCACACACCTTCTCCAACACCAGCCATAGTGCTTGCAGTGATCAGCTACAACTGGTTATGGTTGTGTTCCCACCTGTGGGGTTTAAGTAGGTCTGGATTCCCACTCTTTGCTGTGATTGGTCTAATTTGAATATGCTGAGCTAAGCTAAGCTACACGCAAACCCGCTTAGCTAAGGTTAGCAGTGCTTAAAGGGGTATGTTGAGCAGTGCTTACCAATGGGCAAATCCATTTAGTTGGACTACTCATTGGTTAGCATTTATATTTAAGCAATGCTTACACCAGCTAAATATAAATGTGCACTGCTTAGCATGTCTCAAATTTAATTTTATATACTATTAGCTTTATGGGATGGAGTCATCATTACTGACATATTATAATTTTATGTTTACCTTTCCTGACATTCCTCTATGTGCTTTCATTACATTTATTCTTGTGTTACTATACTGTATGGGGCACTAATGTTTATATGGGTGTTTCACATCTTTTCTGGGCTGACACCTCATTTTTGGACCTGCTACACTACCCTGGGTGATAAATATTACTTAATACCTTATTTAATAAAACATATCACTTTTACAACTGCTTTCACATATAAAAGTGAACATATTTCATTGGGGCTTGAACCATGAATGCTGCATGCAAAGCAGAAGCTCTACCCACTACACTATTTCAGACTGCTTGTTTTTTTTTTCATATATTCTTATTTAGCTCTTTTGGATATTTAAGCTATGGTAAGCACAGCTGCGTGATGTGCACACCCATTCAGCTATGCTTAAACTTTATTGCAGACAGAAAAAAATTATTAACTTATGTGTTTTATTTTGTTTAATATGGGGGGCTGTACTTATGTTCCATCACACGTAGAACATTGATGGGATGACAAGTTTGCATTAGCGTGAATTTTATAGAGGGTACCAGTCATACCTCTCAACCTCTTAGAGCAAACAATCTGGACAAAGCCTTACATGATGTTGGGACACATAGGACAGGATTTAAATATTGCTCTTACAAACTTATTTGACAGAATGATAGGTTTTGCATTAGCGTGAATTTTCTGATGGATGTGAAGTCTTACACTCACATGTTTTGCCATTGTTTACAGACTTCACTCATCAGCTATTTGCCACTGCAGTACACATTTTAGGTGGCACACATCTATGAGGCTTAAATCTGGACATTCTGAGACAATATGTATGGTTGAAGGTATGCCATGGACACTTACAGTGTCAGCGGACATCCTCACTGCTTTTGAGTTGGCAAATGGCAATTCTGAAGTGCAGGGGGATGTGTATTATAAGATCACTGCTCTCGGACATGCCGCCTGTGGTTGCACACAGACCCATGTCTGTATTAGAACATGGCAGCACGCCTTCATGTATGTGCAAGGCATGCTTCCATGCTGCAAGGAAATGATCCATTCCATGCAAGAATAGTTTACTCTTGCACAGAAGTTTGTTGAATCCTGGGGACAGTGTACATAACATGCACATTTCCAGACAAGACACAATTTCAAATACAGATGCTCAGAATATAATAAATTTTTGTTTCTTGTTTTTAGAAGACAGTACAAATACAGCATTGATGGGGAAATAAGACTGATTAGAATGCAGATTTTGATCAGTTTGATAAAGTGAACACCAGCATAAATGATACACAGACTTCTGTGCAAAGTAAAGAAGCAATCCATACCTTGGCTCTAGTCAATGTCATTACTAGTGCTTCACGGCAAAATAAAGAAGAAATGCATTCCATAGCTCAAGTCAGTGTTGTTGCTGGTTCTATAAAAAAGGACTTTCAGCTTATCTATAAAGGGTGTGACAGAACAGCACAAAATCAGATTATTTATTTATCATTGTTTAAGGTTCAACAAAATGACAATATTTCACTGTTTATAGAAAATAAAATATGGAATAATGTACAGATTAATCCCAGTCCAGGTTAGGCAGAGTCCCTCATTGACTCTCTTCAAGAGGAATCATGATGAGTGGATGGGAGATCATAGGTTTACCCCAGGTATCACTTCTGTGTCACTGTTAGACAGAGGCACAGTATACTAACCTCGAAAAAGGGCATAGCAAAATTAATTTAAAATGGTTGGCGAAAGCCAAACATACTCTGGCTAGGCTTATAAATGCCCTAGGGCAGATAGCCTAGTATGAACCTATGAACCTATGAACCTATAATACAGACACATTGTCAGCTACAAATAGACCTCTACTAAGAGAGACAAGAACAGTTTTGTCAGGATTTAAAGGATCAAACATTACAGCAGTTAACAGTCCTAAGTGTAACGGTACTAAGTATGCACATGTCATCATTGGTACATGTTTGTTTAGACTTCAGTAACAGGATTTTATGGAAAAATAAAAAGGCTAAAGAATATAGAGTACTGGACACAGATGACACTTGGAAGAATTTGTATACAGTAGATTGTGCAAATGTGCAGAATTTGAAGAATTGGTTATGACAGAAACATGTAGATTTATGGGTTAAAAATAAAATTCCATTTCAGTTGACACAGCTGAAGTGCATGGAGTCGAATTACCACAGTTTCATCATCTTCTCAGAAAGACATACTAGGAGTTGCTAGTAAGAAAAAAGTAAAAGTATGCATTTACCATTCTGAAAGCAGATGTTGTGTAGGGTATACCAGAAATAGGTACAAGTATGCATTTACCATTCTGAAAGCAAACGTTGTGTATGGTATACCAGAAATGACAGTCAAGTTAATTCATAGAATAAAAGGTTTACAGTTACAAATCTGGCAAATGTTTTTTGTGTTATTATTTTGTTTAGCAGGCATTGTTAAGACATTTAAATTATGGCATTATTAAAATGTTGCAATGCATAAATCATATCTTGATATAGGCAGATACAAAAACATTCAGATATTAAATGATGTTTTGCTAGTTTACAGAATGCAAAATGTACTACATTTTAGAAGTGATAGTACAGTCAAAAGTTCAGATCCCAAGCAAAAACGTGCAGCATAAATATGTGTCATTAAAGCCACAGATTCAGATCTAGTAATAAATGTGTATGCTATATGAAGAAAATTCACATACCTGTATAAAGAACAGACAAGGAAAGTTCCAGAATCAGATCAGTTTAATTCTAGTAATACATGTGTATAGGTAAACAGTTCAAGATTGTATATATTTCATGCAGAAATTGCAGTTTAACAAGCACACCAAAGGCACAAACTTAAGTAACTGAGTTATTAGATTACAGGCCAGCTCAGAGAGCTAAGTTAAAGACAGTACTGTATGCCTTCAAACAGCATGGTAAAGATCAGTTTAATATAATTAGTGACAGTTTTATGAAGTAACATTTCTTACTATTTATCCAAAAAAAATGTAGGCATTAATGATAAATACTTGTAGTATTCAGTAGTACTGAAAAAAATAAATGATGTCATCTAAAGAAATGGCTATGTTAAGACAGTGGGTGGAAAATTGCACACTGAAGAGTAAATGATGGCTTCAGGGTCACAGAGTAAACATACAAAGTTCAGCAGTTAAGATTAATTTTATATAGGCACAGAAATGCAAAAAATGTTATAATATTAATACAGTATCTAATTTAGTTTCATTTAAGGTTATGTCAGGGAAAAACAATGCCACTGAGGTTTGCATTTGATTTAATAATGAAGTTACAGCCTTTCCATTTCAATGTAGTGCATTATCTGTTCAGTTGCAGATTTTGCAAGAATGCATTTATTAGTAACGTTGGGTTAGTTCACTATAGTGCATTATCAGTTTGCTTGCAGACTAACAAAAATGTATTAGCAACATCTTCATACAGAAAATGTAAATAAAGTCAGGGCAACAAACAATGCTATCAGTTTATAATTCTTAAAGCTGCAAGTGTTATTTTAAGGACCTGACACTGCTTTTTTGTGCTTTTGAAATATTGCCCAAGGTTGATTTTCCAGTTTGGTTTTAAATACAGTCAAAAAATATTACACCAGCCATTCAGAAATGGGAAAGGAGAGGTTTGAAAGGCCTATGTGTATCCAGCATTCCAAGGACTCTATGGAGGCCCTTCCAATACCTTAGCAGTGACTGGAACAATGTAGAGTAAGACCTAAACTTGGCAAGAGCTGTGGTGCACAGTACAGCAAATGTGCATTTTTAATGTTTGTTTAAATGTTTTTCAGTTATCTAAACAAACATACACTTTGAAGTTAAAATGCGTATATAGCAAATATGCATTTCTTCAGTGTTTGTTTAAATGTGTTACAGTTTTCTAAATTCTTTAAAGAAAAATGTATATACAACATATGTACATTTATGCAGATTAAAATTAAACAATTGTATAATAGTACTAGTTTTCAGTTTAAATATCTTTCAGTTATCTAAAATCTTAAAGTCAAAATTTATATATAACAGATGTGCATTTACGCAGATTATATTTAGACAATGGTACTAGTTTTCAGTTTATGCTTTTATCTGTGTACAGATAATACTGACAGAAAAAAAGGTGTCCCTTTACTAACAGTTTAGCCTTTAGAATATAACATTACCAGATTTCAATTTGTTTTTATCTGTGTTCGGGTAGCAGTGGCAGAAAAGGTATTCCTTTAGTATTAGTTTAGTTAGTTTCCAGAATATAACATTTATACACAGCTATTTCAGATGTTCAGTATAAATATGTATCACTTTAATGTAAATTTCGGTCAAGGTTCAGAATATGACATTCACACTCAGTTATTAGTTTAGCATAGTTCATTTCAGACAGGTTTTAGAATATAACATTCATACTCAGTTATACATTTCTCACAGCATTACTTCACATTATTCAGTCAGTTTTAAGGGTAAAGTGACAGCATTATTTGTAATAGGCTTATTACAGTAAACATTTCTAACAACATTACTACCTCACCCTTCACATTATTCAGTCATTAGTTTTAAGAGTAAAGTGACAGAATGATTTGTAAAAAGCTATTAAGATGCATTATCTAAAGAATAAGTAAAATAGTTATTTAATATACTCAAGGAATAGCAGGTCAGGCTTAATCTTTAATTAATTTACAGAATACACTACACCTTACATAATATCTGAAATACAGAAAGTATAGGTTTTAGTAAAAGTACTTCTCCTATTAAGGCGCATACATATTTGCAGATATTTAAGACACAGATTTAGAAGGCAGACATCTACTACAGCACACAGAAATTAAAAAGGTATATAGACATGATTATTAGTAACAAATCTAGCTGAAACATTACAGACACACGTTAATACGGTATATGGTAATCATGCTTCAGGATACATATAGTATAGGTGTAATAAGAGAGTCTACCAGTTATAACACATTAAAAATTGTCCAGTTAAAATTAAATCATAAAGTGAAAAGACTTCAGTTCAACTGACCATAAATGCTCAAGTTATACCTAGTGGTCAAAATTAAAATTGCAGGTTTATTTACCAGATAACAAAAATGTTATATTACTAGCAGTGATCATTATAGTATATTTGCAGACCATATTAATAGCTTTATTAAGTAATTACAAAAGTAAATCCTATTTCAGTCATTTCAGAGACAATTGTTACTGAATGAATCCTACATAAGTACAGTTAGTAGAATAGACCTTGAATAGGTCTAAAAATGTAAAGTTAGGCTTGTGTCTTCATTTTATAACTATAGAATTAAGATACCTGTGCGTGTTCAGGTATCTTCAGGAAGAGTTGTTAGGCCAGGAATCATATAAATGTACGAAATACAGTATTCTCTTTGCATAAGTCTAAAAATGCAGCCATATTAAAGAAGGCTTCACAGTTTACATACGGTTTCAGTAAAAATAACCTTCAGTCAAGAATACTGATAAGAACAGAATGTGCTGTACATTCGAGTACAAACACATCTTGTTTATATGATACAAGGCTTTAGAACCAAGGCTAAAGAGGCATGTAGATATTATTAGTACATGCTTCAGATGCAGTTAGTTACGTTAATTCATTTTGGACTGCTATGCTGGAAGTCATGGCAGTGCAGTCTTCAGAAGGTAATACAGACTCTTGGCTATGAGTGTAGAAGTCAGATCAATTATCCAGCATTTCAGAATATTAATTATAGTATTCAGGAGGAAAATATATAAATGCAGAGCGCTATTTCAGTTTATCAAAGAAATATAAATATAAATGCAGAGGACTGTTTCAGTTTATCAGCACTGTCATTGGAAACAGTATTCAAATATTGTTGACATCTGCTTTCAGAGTATATAATAAAGCATTCTTAACAGACTTACAGAGTTTGCTGACTTCATTTTAAAAAAATAGAAAAAAGATTTGACCCATAAAGGAGAGTCTGGCATTTGTTCAGCATATTTATGGGTAATTAACAGATAAAGACATTCATTCCAGTCTCATTTCAGTTTTTTCCAGTTGGTTCTAGCTCATTCCAGTATTCTACAGTTCTATCAATTCTTTCAGGGAGAATGAGCACAGAATACAATGGTATTAGTGCATAAATAGGGTAAGAGGGAAGGGGAGAGTAAATGGAGGAAATGTACTCGGATAATACAGTCAAATGTGCGTATGTCACAAAAATACTTCCAAATTGTTGTAATAATAATTAATCTCATTCACAATACTTGATTCATGTACGTAACTACAAATGGTCATATTTTTATTTATTTTATTATTTTTTTATTTATTTTACATTTGTTTACCAGGAAAGTCCAACTGAACACAGATCCTTTTTAGTGGAGGCCTGGGAAGAAAAGCTCCAGTACAAAATATAATATAAAAACATTAGCATTGTAGAAGCTGACAACAATTTGAGACCAATACATACAGTAAGTGAACAATAGTAAAAACAAAGAGATGAGAAATACAGTTTATCAATGGTATCAACAACATAATATGTAGATCAACAATAAATTAGTATTTAGTGAGGTGCATTGTATGTAAGTTAGGAAGAGAATTATGATAGCACCCTATGATCAGTATGTGGTAGCCTATACAGAGGTATTAGCCAGGTGAGTTACAGGAGCACTATGATAGCACCCTATGATCAGTATGTGGTAGCCTATACAGAGATTAGTATTAGCCAGGTGAGTTACAGGAGCATTATGATAACACCCTATGATCAGTATGTGGTAGCCTATACAGAGGTCAGTATTAGCCAGGTGAGTTACAGGAGCACTATGATAACACCCTATGATCAGTATGTGGTAGCCTATACATAGGTTAGTATTAGCCAGGTGAGTTACAGGAGCACTATGATAGCACCCTATGATCAGTATGTGGTACCTATACAGACGTTAGTATTAGCCAGGGGAGTTACAGGAGCACTATGATAGCACCCTATGATCAGTATGTGGTAGCCTATACAGAGGTTAGTATTAGCCAGGTGAGTTACAGGAGCACTATGATAACACCCTATGATCAGTATGTGGTAGCCCATACAGAGGTTAGTATTAGCCAGGTGAGTTACAGGAGCACTATGATAACACCCTATGATCAACATGTGGTAGCTTATACAGAAGTTAGTATTAGCCAGGTGAGTTACAGGAGCACTATGGTAGCACCCTATGATCAGTATGTGGTACCTGTACAGAGGTTAGTATTAGCCAGGTGAGTTACAGGAGCACTATGATAGCACCATATGATCAGTATGTGATAGCCTATACAGAGGTATTAGCCAGGTGAGTTACAGGAGCAAAGCCAGTTATTGTTCAAGTGTTATGTTAATAGCCTTTTAGATTGTGGTGTGGAGGAGCTGGAGATAATGGGGAATGGTAGTTTATTCCAGATTTTAGGGATGGTGTTTCAGAAGAGAGATTCACCAGCTGTGTTATTGGCTTTAGTGGTATCCAGGAGATGTTTACTGCTGGAATGGAGGACTCTGGAAGTGGAGTATGGCTGTAGGAGATTTTGGAGTGCGGGGTTAGCATCAGGCTGATGGAGGATTTTGTGGGCAAAGATTAATTGTTTATAGTACAAAAGCAGCTGTAGCTGTTTTAGAGATGCGCAGTGATGAGACCTGTGAGTGGCATCAGTGATAAATCTGACTATTTTATTGTAACAGGATTCAAGCTTGGTTAGATCAGTTTTTCGAAGATTGGTCAGGATTGGGGGGCATATAGGAGCAGTAACAGGAGGTGAGTGTAGGCAATAGTAGGTTTTGTGGTTCTGGTTAGGAATTGTTTGTTCCTGTACAGTAGTCCTAGCTTCTTATGAACCTTTTTAATGGTTTGAGCAATGTGGATATTGAATCTCAAGTTGTTATCAATTTCAATACCTAGTAGTTTGGTGTGGGTTATTGGGGTGATAGCAGTTTTGTTCTTGAATTCAATGGTAAAGGAAGCAAGAGATGAGGGAGATCTTGCAGGGTGGAAGGCCAGGAGTTTTGTTTTGTTAGGGTTGAGAATCAGTTGGTAGTTGGTCAGCCATGCTTCTACAGCTAGGAAAGATTCCTGGGTTATGGTGTTGAGGTCTTGTGATGAAGGGGATACACATATTAGTGTAGCGTCATCTGCATATTGTATAACAGATGCATGAAGAGTGGAGGTGTGGAGATGGTTGATGAATAAGGAGAAAAGTATAGGTCTTAGGATGGAGCCTTGATGGATCCCTAGGGACACAGGGAGAGAGATGGCTGATGAATAAGGAGAAGAGTAGAGGTCCTAGGATGGAGCCTTGAGGGATCCCTAGGGACACAGGGAGAGAGATGGTTTATGAATAAGGAGAAGAGTAGAGGTCCTAGGATGGAGCCTTGAGGGACCCCTAGGGATACAGGGAGAGAGAGATGGTTGATGAATAAGGAGAAGAGTAGAGCTCCTAGGATGGAGCCTTGAGGGACCCCTAGGGACACAGGGAGAGAGATGGTTGATGAATAAGCAGAAGAGTAGAGGTCCTAGGATGGAGCCTTGAAGGACCCCTAGGGACACAGGGAGAGAGATGGTTGATGAATAAGGAAAAGAGCAGCGTTCCTTGGATGGAGCCTTGAGGGACCCCTAGGGATACAGGGAGAAGAGAAGAGAGGTGGTTTTGCCACCATACAGCCTGCTGACATCCAGAAAGATAGCTTTGAAATCAAGTGATAGAACAGCTACAAAAGTTGAAGGAGGAGAAGAAGTTGAGCAGTTTAGTGTGCTTTACCATATCAAAGGCCTTGGATAAATACAAAAATATGGCAGAGGCATAAAGACCATGGTTTCTGAAGTGGTTAACTGTATTTGTGAAGGCCACTAGGGCTGTGGTGGTGCTGTGGTAGGGGCAAAAACCATGCTGTATGCTTGATAAGAGGTTATGTGTGTTAAGACAATCCATGAGTCGAGTATGGATGACTCTCTCAAGAATTTTGGATAAGGGTGACAGGATGGCGATTGGACGATAATTAGTAAATTTTGTGGAATTGCCTCCTTTGTGTAAAGGAATGATATGGGAGATCTTCCAAATGTTAGGTACCAAGCCCTCAGATAAAGGTCTGTTTATGAGTATGGCTGCAGGGTGTGGAATGGCATCTGCTGCAATTCTGAGAAAGTCAGCTGGGAGGTAGTCAGCAGCTACTGTGGCTGGTTTGAGTTTATGGAATATTTCATTGTGGTAGCTACAGACACTGGTTGTAACTTGAACTGGTTGGGGCACTGTTGTGAGGTGCTGCTGAGGTGGGGGGCAGAAGTGGTAGGATCATTGGGAATATTAAGAGAATTTGCAAGGAACTGGATAGTGTCAGTAAAGTATTTATGTCAGAGGAGGTGGCTGAGGTAGGAGTGTGGGTGGTTGACTTACCCGGTGAAAGTATATTATTGACTGTGGTCCAGAATTTCTGTGGATTATTACGGTGTTTTTCTTGAATGTTATGGTAGGAGTTGATTTTATCTAGTTGTACAAGCTTTTTTGTTTTGTTCCTAAGTTCTAGAAATATTTGTCTTGTGGTTTGTTATTGCTTTTGTTAAATTGTTCCCAGGCCTTATCTCTTGCTTTGAGTATGGATCTACATTCTTTGCTTAGCCAGGGTGTAAAATAGTTTTTTACTCTAATAGTTCTGGAGGGTGCCTGACAGTTTAATATGTCTAAGAAGGAGTTATTGAAGTAGTTGACAGCCTCGTCAAGGGGTAGCTTTCTGAGTGTTTCCCAGTTACAGCTCTTCAGATCAGAGATGACGTTATCTGGTTTAAAGGTTTTTTTTATTTCTGATTGTATGGTAGATTATTTGGTGTCTTTGTTAACTATGAGTGTAACAGAAAGGTAGATAGATGGTCACTCAGACCATCAGAAAGTCAACCTACCTGAGAGGAGAGTGAGGATGGATTGATGTTTTGAAGTTTTATCAGTCAGTCCTTGTGGGGGATGAGATGAGTTGGGAGAACCCATACAGGTTAACATGGGATGCTGGGTTCACAGAAGAGCAATCTAGCCAGTCAATGTTGAAATTGCCCATCAGAACTGTCTCCTGTGGGTGCGAATTTGATGTCCAGTGCAGAATATGTTCTAGGGTGGGGATATTATTTCTGGGTGGGATATAACCACATATAATGTTAATGTGTTTTTTTGGGGGGTTGAGTTTTAGCTTGGTAAACATTAGATAAGGGTGTGGGACCAGGGGGACCATGGTTAAGAAGGATGTCTCTGGATTGGTTTAGTTGTTTAAAAAGGTAGGAGAGGAGTTTGGTGAACTTGAAATGAAGTTTGGTGAGAGTGACACAAAAACACCATTGTAACAAAGGGGAGTAAATATGATATTAATGTTAATAACATATTGAGCTGAGATTACAGTTAGCAAGGACAGTAGATACATTAGGGGATATTTGCCTAGACTGTAGTTATTGCATATAGTATGTATATACAGGGGATTTATTTGTGTTAAATGACAGTACTGCTGTATTTTTCACTTTACCATGTATAAACAAGAAGAAATGAGCCATATGGAATGGTTAAGATGGCAAGCAGTTAACAGCATAAGAACTTTGCTCTTCTTTTGCTATACATTATAGGTTCATAGGTTCATAGGTTGGTACTAGGCTATCGGCCATAGGGTCTATACAAGCCTAGCCATAACAATTCGCTGGCTATTTCTTCCCACAATATTTACTTCCCTGGACCTCTGTCTAGCAGGGCGACTGACATGATCCCCGGGGTAAATTTCCTATCTCCCATCTAGTCACCAAGGTTCCTTTTGAAGAAGGCCAAGGAGGTGTTCTGCTTGACATGTACGGGCAGTCTATTCCAGAGTATGGGGAGTCTCTGGGTCAAGAACCTATCTCTCCAGCATGTTTTGTTCATTGTGATGACAAGATTTAGGTCCCTGGCGCATGTCACTCTGATGGATTGGGATTTCTTTAAGTGTAGCATGTCCAACAGCTCTGGGTTTGACATGGCCTTGTATATTAAGCAGAGATCGTCTCTGAGTAGGCGATATGCAACAGAGTATAGCTGGAGTTTTTTTTAGATGGTCAGCATAGGGCATCTGCTTTAGGCCTGTGATTCTTTTAGTGAGGTGTATCTGCAGCCTCTCCAGTTGTTGCAGATATCTTGTGAGGTACATACCAAATAGGGTGTTGTACTCTATGATGGGCCTAATGAGGGATGAGTACAGTGGGACAATGACCTCCTTTTTTCTGGATGAAAAGCCCTTAGTGATGAGGTGTGCCACATAGAAGGATTTCCTGACTGTTGTGGCAATGTGGTTATCGAAGGTGAGACCACTGTCCACCTGTGTTCCTAAGTCTCTTATCACACTTTCGGTGTTTAGTGTACTGCCACCTATGTGGTAATTCATGGGTACATGGTTTTTCCCAATGGGGATAACTATACACTTCTTGGCATTGAGCTTGAGCCCATGGCTCTGGCACCAAGCATCTGTTTCTGTAAGGCCCTTTTGTAGATTATCCACATCATTTGGAGATTCAATAATGGCTCCCAGTTTGCAGTCATCTGTGAACTTTGTTAGTCAGAGTCCCTCAGTGTTGGCCTGTACTTCAGAGAAGTAAATGCCAAACAAGAGCAGTCCCAGGACTGAACCCTGAGGTACTCCACTTGTCACTTGTCTGGAGCTGGATTTGGAGTTGACTACTTTTACAGTGTGGGCTCTGTCAGTAAGCCAGTTTGCTACCCATCGAGTGACATAGGGATTTATGTCCAGCTTAGTAAGTTTATCTATGATTCCAGAGTGGGGGATGGTGTAGAAGGCCTTGGCGAGGTCCAGATAGGCTGTGTGGACAACCTTACCCTCGTCCACGGCTCTGGAGACTAATTCAAAGAAGTCAGTCAGGTTCAGGAGACATGATCTGCGCTTCATGAACCCAAAGTGACTGGATTTAATTTTAATTTCACCCAAAAAAATTCTAAAAGGGTGAAATAAAGATCTTTTAAACCATTTGGCACTGTTTGGTGAAAAAAATCAGCACTTTTTAAATTTTTTCCTGTCAAAACTTCAGCTTGAAAATATCAAATGAAAATGAGTCATTCTAATGCCACACATCAAGAAGTCACTGTGAAGAAGTAACTGCAATCTATCATCAATAGTATACAAGACATCATTAAAATTGGATAAACTAGACTCTAAGGTAGACATAATGAAAGAGAATTGTAAAAACCAGATAGAATTAATAAATTAAGTAGTTAAACAACAAAAACTTTAAATATCTTCCATGGAAGATTTACTGATTTAGACGACAGACTGACTGAAAGAGAAAGCAACACTGAATTCATTTTAAAACAAAATAAGTTTCTGGAGAAGATTGATGTAATTAAAAATAGGACAAGAACAAGGAACACTATCCAGATATATGTTGTGCCTGAGAAGTAAGAGGAGAAAACATGGTAAACATTTTAACTTCTTGGATTCCAGAAACTTTAAACCTTCCTGAAGCTCTATCATATGGTATAAAGAGGGTACACAGATACCTGTTGACAACAAACTCAAACAACAAAACTTCAAATCCAGGATCCATAATAGTAAACTTCATTTCCAGTCAAGACAAAGACTTACTCTGTGCAAGAATAGCACTATTCTTGCATGGAGTGGTTCATGTCCGCATAGCACAGCAGCGTGCCTTGCATATTCATGAAGGCCTGTTGTTGCTCACCCTACAGGGACATGAACCGTGAATGAGTGCAGGGGGCATGTTCAAGTAGTGCATGGCCATTAAACATGCCCCCTGCACTCAGAAAGTGCCATACAGCACTTTCTAATAGGATATGGCATAATATTAGAGGATTACTCTAATATTATGCCAGTATTTCAGTGTCCTAGGACACTGAAATGAAATAAATGATCATTTCAGTGTCCACAGACACTGAGATACACACAACATCAGGAAAGCAATGCAGGGGGTGTGTGACAGGTTCTGTGACACATCCCCTGCATTGTGAAAGTGCCATATGACACCTCCACAACCTGCTAAAGCAAGAAATGTGTCCAAATGCACAAATAATGGGGGATAAATCCCTCAAACATGCCACATAAAAATTATTGCCCTCACAAACTTAGAAAGTTGATAGAAAACAGGTCATGCATTAGCATGAATTACCGAAGGATAGAAGTCTGAAAGCAAATGTATGCCAATATTCCCTGGCAGAAGTCCATGTGGACAAAGGCACTCATAATGGGTGGAAAAAGCAATAAAATAGGGACACTTCTGAAGAATTGCCCTCACACACTTAGAAAGTTGATAGAAAACAGGATATGTATTAGCAGGAATCTCTGAAAGATAGAACCTGAAAGCCAAATGTATGCCATTATTTCCCGATTGCAGTTCTCAATGACTTGTCAGAACACCACAATACTCACTTAAATAACATAATAATATAATAATAATATTATATATTTTTTTCTAGGCTAAGGAAAGTTTAAACATAGCTAAGCAGGTATGCATGTTATGGCCCTCCATTTACCATAGCTTAAACATCCCATAGGAGATAAATACAAATATATAGATGAAATCTCCAAGCCGAAATAGTGTAGCAGTTAGAGTCCTGCCTTTACATGCAGACATTCACAGACAACTTATTTTTATATGGGAAAGTAGTGTTAAAATTATTTTTGTAAATTAAATTATGCAGCAACTGTTTTTTTGTCAACCACAATAGTGCAGCTGGTGTACAATGTAAGTGTGAGTGCATATAATATGTGAAGCCACCCATGTACACACAAGTGCCTCATAGAAGTATAGTCACACCCCTTGCCAATGTAAGGAAAGCACATAGAGGGATGCCATATAAAGTATATCATATACACTTAATAAATGCAGCCCTCTGATATATTTAAAAAATTAAAAGTGAGCAATGGTTAGCAATGGTCAGCTATGCTTAGCAGGTGTAACCATTGCTAAGATGTGAATGCTAAGCAGCAGGTAGCTCAGCTAAGTGGATTTGTGCACAGATAAACACTGCTTAACAACTTCCCCTTTAAGCAGTGTTAAAAACAGCTTAGCGGATTTGCGCACTGCTTAGTGGAGCATAGCCTTTTCAAAATGGTCCAATGACAGCAAAGGGTGAGAATATTGCATTATTTAAATGGCACAGGTGGGAATACAGCCATAATCTGTTATAGTCCATCTTTTCAGATACAATGGCTGGTGTAGGAGAGGGAGTGTGCTTTTGGGCACAACGATGGAGCATTCAGGAGTCCAGGGTCATGGCTGGACTCCTAGTTAAAAACCATGAGGAGAGACTGCTGCAGGGCCAGTACCAGGGCTCCAAATACAAAGCTGAGGCCTGGGACCATGTCACATGTGAACTCATCAGTGCTACTGGCATCCCCCATACTGGTGACCAGGTATGGCACCACTATGTCGACCTAAAGCGTATGAAGGTGGCACTCTTGGATAAGTGGATGCAAGATGGATGGGCCCAGAATGCTCCAGTAGTATGTAAGTATCACTATCAAGTAGTTTGTAGCAAATACTAGCCTGAGAATGTGATAGACCGATATGCATAATGTGTGTTTTTCTCCCCTACAGCTGCAGCAGAGAAGTCTGTGACTATCAAAGACCATGGTGGCAGACTGCTGAGGCTGTGCCAAAAGGCTGGTGAGCACAAATCTATTTTGCAGCATTTTGTAAAAATTGCTAAGAGGAGTACATTGCTTACTGCTAGTAGGTATATTGTTACTGTGTGCACTGAATAAATAAAAAAGTATGACTAATGAATATTGAAGTACAATAAAGACCTTAAAAAAACTGTTGTGTTTATTCTGGTATGTTGTTGTAGACATATATAGAATGTATACAGGTTCTTCACAGCAAATATGGCTGTGAAAGCATACATTAACCAAGGTGCATCTGTGAACAAGCTGTTAGGAGAAACCATAGATAGTGTGGCTGTAAAACAAGATATAAATGAAATGTGAAATATATACTGCACTAAGCTCGGAACCCTGATTAGTAATATGTCAAGTATGAATGTGTGTACCATACAGCATTGCCTTGTGTTAACCTTTGCTTTCCATGTTGTAGTAATCCAAAGGAGTAATGCAAAGTACAATAACTATCTGTCATGCATACATCACAGAATTACAAGTTCAGACTGTCGAACCAAGAGACTATTAGGCAGAAAACATTGAAACAAGAAACAGAAACTCCCCAGTAGGTCAGTGTGAAGAGAACCAGACATGATTCAAATACAGGGAGTGGTACTAAGATGTGTGCATATCTATACACAAGGAATCAGGAATACATGTAAAAACAGTCAGGTAGTGTTAACAGATATTTTCCCCACAGGTTTTACAGGTAAGTAAATGTAGCCAGTAGCTGTATGAAGGGTATACTAATAAACTGTGTACAACTGTTCAATTGTCCCACCACATGCCTGCAAAAGACAGCAGGGTAAGTACATACAATATGCACTCTTCCCAAATCATGCCTTTCAACTGTACAGATATTCACTGAATGTCCAGCTATTTGTCTCAGATTTGTGGTCCATGTTACATAAAGTAGTGGTGTCATGGCAAATCAGTGGCAAACCATTATAGACTGAAGTTAGAAAATAATGATAGACATACAACTGTCAGATGTCATATCAATCAGAAAAACCATACAAATGCAAAACCTGTTATTTTATCAACGTTCTACGTTTGTAAGAACAATATTTAAAAATTGTCCACATTTATGGGCCTTTGTCCCACTCATATGTATGGCTTTGTCCAGATGTCGTGCTCTAAGTGGTTGAGAGGTATGTTTCTGATACATGTCTCTTAAGTGTCACACTGTCATGGCTAGTGGTCACTGCTGCAAATAATCCTGGACACATATAGGAAACCAGTTGATGTATGCCTGTAGCACACTCACATAACAGCAGTTCAGTGTACCCCTCCTGTGCTAGATATGTAACCATGGCATGTACGAGTCCCCTCTAGTCATGCACCCAGAGTTGTCACAGGTTGCCTCATACAATTCCAGGCTGACAGATTAATAGGTATGCTTGTACTACAGAAGCTATGGCCATAGGTAGATGAGGGCAGACCCATAGAGTATTGCGCAGTACTGCTGTGGAAAATAGAAGCATAAACAGTTGTTAATGGATTTTCTGTCTCTAACCCCCATCTGCATCAATAATTATTGCTCATATACTGCAGGTGTGTTGTGCTCCAACCCATTGTTGGGACTTGTATAATTTTATTGTTAATATGTGTGATTGCTTGCATGTTAACATATCCTGTTCAAATACCATTGTTAGTGGTCTGTTGCCATCAATGTTACTGGCATGCTGTTACAATGCATACTGTTGTTCCATTTATGTATGTGTTCTGTTTGCTATGCAACCACTAAAAATCTGTTTTATGGGGTTAATTGGAACACCCATGCATACTGTTATAACTAATCTTGAAATGTGTTGTTCATGACTAACCAACATATTTTGTGAAACCTCAGCACCATAGTGTGTTTGGGAATTGTCTCACCTCATCTGGCCATGGCACCTGGCCCCAGCACATCTGGGACCCATCCCAAACCTACCTCATCTGCTGGACCTGTACCACCTTCAGGTGGAACAGCCACAGCGGATAGGGCCAGCCCCCCCTGGAGCGGGCACAGAAAGGAGGCTGTCACCTACATTCAGGTCTGGGGTTTGGTGCTCAGTACCCTTTGATCCAAGTTTGGAGAGCAGCTGCATGGTGCACCTCGAGGACAGGCCACCCCTCTTGTCCAGCCCCTAGCACAGCCACCTTTTGGGCTGTGCAGTGGTGACTGCCCATAGGTGGGATCTCAGTCCCACTGCAACCATATGGGGGCCCATGGGCTTCGGATTCCCAACCACCCTCTCAGTCAAATGTGTTTATTCAACTCATGTATCATATACCATCCCTGTCTGCTGTCTTGTCTGTCTCCCTACCCAACCTACCTCCCCAGATGCACATACAATCCTTCCCCAACATCCCACTCTCACCCTAAAAAACAATAAAATGGCATCTGTCCCAAAAAATATTGCCCCATACATAGCTGTCCATTTAGCACACATGTCCACTGGACACATGTAATCTGGTCCAATTGGCTTGACAATACACTTCTGTTGACCTCACCCCCTCTCTGGGGATTGAGTGTCCAAATTCACCTCCAAATTCTGTACAAATGCACAGCTGTTGCTGTAAAAGAAGTGGACAGCTATGGTCCTTCCCTACACCCATCCTGCACATCCCTAGCTATCATTCTTATTGTTTTTCCTCTGCATGCCCCTTTTTCCCCACTTTCCTATCATCCCTTTTTTTTCTTTTAAAGACATTAGCACAGGTATAAGCATGAGTAAGCAATAGTAGGCGAGGTTACACGATGCTAAGTGAAGCCAACATAGATTAAGCATCTGTACGTAGGCATTGCTTAGAGTCACGCAAACCAGAGGAAACCCACTTACAACTGCTTAAAACTGCTTTAATCACTCTGTTTCCATCAGTCACTGTTCTGTCTAGCAACAAAATAATTAGCCCTGCCAAGTCTCAAACCCAGGGCCCTGTATACCATAGTCAGAGCAGTGCACCACTACACCATTCAAGTTGTAAGGATTACTGATGCTTTTTCAAACATACCATGCAGTATAGTCATTCAACAGTAGGAAAAAGATTCTGTAGAATCAGTCAGGTTTTGTATATATACATATACACATGTATATATCTATGGAGATGCATATATATGGAAATATATACATAATATAGAGATATACATATATATAAAAAAAATATATATATATATATATATATATATATATATATATATATATATATATATATATATATATATATGGGTCTACATTGTATAATCGAAAGTACGGTTCATTGAACTGTACTTCCAAGAGCTGACTTCCGCGAAAGTGCATTACATCAAAAATGGACTATTGCGGAAAAAACAAATAAAAAATAAACATAAAAAAACCCACACTAAACATGATTATGCAGGGGGCGGCAAGCCCCCCACACCCCCCAACCTTAATATTCAAACTTCGAGATCACACCACAGTGAGGAAAAGGGAATATTCCCTTATCCCCACTGTACCACGATCTAAGCAATATTTTGCTAAGTTGTACATCAACACTACACGTTGATGTGCAACTAACATTACGTTCAAACTGCATGTTTTCTTTCTTTTCTTTAGCAAAAGTGCATTTTCGATAAAATGCACTTTCAGTTATACAACGTAGACCCATATATATATATATATATATATATATATATATATATATATATATATGGGATCAGTACTGATCCCCGAAGGAACTTTTCACTGAAGCACAAACAGCCTGGCATACTTCCGCGAAAGTGCTTTTTACCGAAAAAGCACTTTTGCGGAAGTATGCCTGCAGCTAGAGGGAGTAGTGGGGGAATGACTGTTGCAGAGAACATACTACAATATTAAAGTAGGGGGAGTGTGAGGGCATTTTTTTAACGCACTTTAATGAAAGTGCTTTTTCGGTGAAAGCGCTTTCGTTAAAGTGTGTTCGGTGATTGTGGATTTGGACTATTGAACTTTCATTCAATAGTCCTATATATATATATATATATATATATATATATATATATATATATATATATATATATATATAGACATATATATGCTCATAACATGTAGTGGAGTCATATCTCAGAACCATACCTCCCAACCTTTTAGTGCAAGAAATTCAGCCAAAGGTTGTCCAAATGGGGCAATAATGGGTCAAAACTAGGGACACATTGTAAATATTGGTCCTATAAATGTAGGATGTTGCCAAAGTGACAGGGTTTGTTTCAGCATACATGTTCTGAAGGATGTGAGTTCTGAAACTGAAATGTATGTCATCATTTACTGACAGAAATCCCCAGATCATTACAGTGATTTACCAGGGACATAAAAGTAATGAATCTGTGGAACAGACCAGAAATGTGAGCAATAAACCTGGGCATTCTGAAGCAATCTAGCTAGTTGAGAGGCAGGCTCAGAACCCCCTACTGCAACAAATCTGGACCAAGCCTGAAAAAGTGGGGGGAGAAAGCCATGAAAATAGGGACATATCTGAAATACTGTAATAGATAAGCTGACACAGTTGCTGCAGTAACACCCTCCTGTCTGTCCTAATATATATTGACTGAAATAGCACAAGTCCAACACTCAGTTACTACTCACTAGTTAGTGACTTAAATCCTCACATCATTGGTTCATAGGTTCATATGTAGGTACTAGGCTATTGGCTCTATGGCCTATATAAGCCTAGCCAAAAAAGTTCCCTGGCTTTCGCCACTCAAGAAAATTATTTTCCTGTGCTCCTGTCAAGCAGAGACACAGAGGTGATCCCCAGAGTGAATTTCTTATTTTCCATCCAGTCATCAAGATTTTTCTTGAAGAGTGCTAATGAGGAGATTTGTTTGATATAGAAAGGTAGTTTGTTCCAGAGCATGTGAAGCTGGAACAGGAATCTATCCCCCAAGCATGTTCTGTTTATTATGGTGACAAGGTTTAGGTCCCTAGAGCGTGTAGCTCCGAGGGATTGGAATTTCTTTAAGTGGAGCATGTCCAACAGCTCTGGGTTTGACATAGCTTTGTATGTTAGGTAGAGATCACCTCTGAGTAGGCGATATGCGACGGAGTAAAGCTGGAGTTTATTGAGATGGTCTGCCTAGGGCATCTGTTTGAGGCCATTAATCCTCCTTGTGAAGTATTTCTGCAGCCTTTTTCAGTTGTTGTAGATGTCTTGTGAGGTACACACCAAAAGGGACATTGTACTCTATAATGGGTCTAATGAGTAATGAGTAGAGTGGAACAATGACCTCTTTTTTCCAGGATGAGAAACCTTTTGTGATGAGGTGTGCCATGTAGAAGGACTTCCTGACTACTGTGGTGATGTGATTATCAAAGGAGAGACTACTCTCTACCTGTGTCCCAAGGTCTCTTATCACACTTTCAGTGTTAAGTAGACTACCACCTATGTGGTAGCTCATGGGTACAGAGTTTTTACCAAAGGGGATGACAATGCACTTTTTGGCATTGAGCTTGAGGCCATGGCTTTGACACCAGGCATCTGTCTCAGTGAGGCCCTTTTGTAGGATGTCCACATCATTAGGAGTTTTGATTATGGCTCTTAGTTTGCAGTCATCTGCGAACTTCATTAGCCAAAGACCTTCTGTGTTAGCCTGTACTTCAGAAAAGTAGATACCAAACAGGAGAGGACCCAGGACTGAACCCTGTGGTACTCCACTTCTCACTGGTGTGAAGTTGGAATTGGTGTCTGCTACATTCACAGTGTGGGTTCTGTCAGTGAGCCAGATGGCAACCCATCTTGTGACATAGGGATTTATACCTAGTTTACTAAGTTTATCTATAATTCCAGAGTGGGGGATGATGTCAAAAGCCTTGGCGAGATCTAGATAGACTGTGTGAACCACCTTATCCTCATCTACGGCTTTGGTGACTGCTTCAAAGAAATCTATCAGGATTAAGAGACATGATCTACCTTTTACAAACCCAAACTGGGTGGGGTCCAGAATTTAGGGATTACCAATGTCTTTGTTTATAATTTCCATGGTCTTGCAGATAAGGCTCGTTAGGCTAATGGGGCTGTAGTTACTGGGGTCCGTGATGGCTCCCCCTTTGTGGAGTGGGATAACCGTCGCTGTGTGCCATTTAGTGGGCACATAGCCTCACCTCAGGCTTTGTGCCCACTGAATGGCACATAGCCTCACCTCAGGCTTTGTGCCCACCTCAGGCTTTGTGCCATTCAGTGGGCACAAATCCTGAGGTGAGGCTATGATTGAACATGGTGCTTAGGTGGGGTGTCAGTTCATTCTGTAGTTCATGTAGAACGCAGCCTGGGATGTTGTCAGGTCCCATGGATGCTGTGTTCTTGGCTTTGGAGAGTGTGGCTTTTACCTGTGCAGCCATGTTTACAGGAACTTTGAATTCTTCTGGTATAAAGAGGGGCCCTTTAGGGGGTGGGGGAGTAACGTTAGCACTGAACCTATCTGCCAGGATGTTGGCAATATCAGTTGGTTCTGTATATTTAGTGCCATTGTGCTGTAACTTATAGCAGATCTGAGTGTTTCCACTGAGATTCTTGACATAGCTATAGAATGCTTTGTGATTGCCTTTAGAATCATTGGTAATTTTGTTTTCGTAACTAGCTTTGGAGGGTTTTATCAGGGATCTCAGCTTCTTACTGAGGCTGACCAGGGAGTTTCTCCAATCATGGGATTTTACTCTTTTTTGCAACAGTTTCTTTCTTCTGTTGTAGAGTTTGTTTATGGCAGGGGACCACCAGATTGGCTTCATTTTTTTGGAGGATAGCATCTTGGTTCTGTTAGGGATAGCACAATCCATGCACTCATGTAAGTGCTTATAAAGACCATTTGTGTAGGATTCAGCAGTTTTACCTCTATTGTCCACCTGCATGGGTGTTGTGAAGTTTGCCACTTCTGTCTTAAGAAGTGTGAAGTTGGCTTTGGAGAAATTTTTTACGGTGATGTCCCTAATGGGGGTGGGGGTAGGATGTGGATATCTAGGGTGATTAGCTTGTGGTCAGATCTAACCAAAGAGGAATTGACCTCTGGTGTAGAACATCATTTGCCAATGTTGGTAATGACCAGGTCTAGGATATTGCTGCCCCTGGTGGGGGTGTGGCTAAGTTGATCCAAGGCATTGGAATTTATAAATTCCAGAAAATGTTGAGCAAAAGAGTTGGTACATGAGTAGTTTTCCCAGTTTATGGTGGGGTAGTTGAAATCACCCATTATTAGGGTGTTGAGTTGCACCCTAATATTTTCCAGTGTATCAGGAAATGAGGAGTGGGAATCATGGGGCATGGTGGGGGATCTGTAGCAAGCTACAATTTGGATTGCAGTCTTGCCTAGAGTTAGTTGCACTTGGATAATCTCAGATACATTATGCTGAACAACTAGCCTGGAGGTGTGGATATCCTTAATGAATATGGACACGCCTCTGCCTTTAGTGTTTTAGTCCAGGTAAGGTGGCCAAAAGTTGTTGTATGAATTATAGCTTGGTAATGCAGGGGTGCTCTCTGGAGCCTTGAACCAGGTATCTGTCACTGCACAGATGTCAATGTTCTCCATTTTAAGGAGTGCCTCGAGTGAATGCATTTTGAGATTTAGACTTCTAGCATTGAGAAGCATTACCCACAGATTTTACTTGCTTGTACCTGTTATGGTGGTAAATTTGTCATTTGAACTTTGCCTAAAAAAGGCACTATAGGGGTGGCAAGAGCCTTAGTCAGTATCTGGAATCCCAAGGGTGACAGGTGCAGGCCATCTCTGGCAAAGTATCGTGGTCTGTCGATCATGTCATCCCAGGCAGACAGATACTGGATCTCCTTAGAATGACACCAGAAGCCTAGCCAATTGTTGAAGTCAATAATTTTGTTCTTGTACTGTGGTATCATTCTGGGTGATGGTAGGATGCTACTCAGGGCTAGGGTCATACCTGCCTGGGCTACAAGATCGGAGAGCTCCTCCATGTCACTTTTCATGTTGTCCAGGGAGGTACATCTCAGGTCATTTACACCAACATGGGCAATGAGAGAGTCATATTTGTACTTGTTGTGGAGTGACCTGTGTGCGTGCATTATGTGGTGAATCCCAGCACCTGACAGGCAGCTGATAGTAACTTTCTCCTTATTTAACCTGGTGAGTGGAACATCAGTGTGCTTGACTATAGAGTCACCTATGACTAGAGTGTTGGGTACGTTCTTATGCCTTATGGGCTGTGGTTGAGTGGCATACTGAGTTTGTGGGCTATGTGTCATTTGGGTTGTGTTGGGGGGGGTGGAGGTTGCTTGCGTTTCTGCTTTGGAGGTCTCTGCTGCTTGAGCAGATTTTTATTGAGAGCCCCCGTGAATGTAGATGTGTGTTTTGTGTTGCTATGCGTGTGTTTTGGTGGTGTAGGTTTTGAGGGACAATGTGATGAGTGTGGTGTGGTGCAAGTGTTTACCTTCTCCTCTTGACTGTCTAGTCCAGTCTTGGGTGAAGAGAACTTTGCTTCCAGTTTGACTATATAAGTGCATCTCTCGCAGGTTGTAGTGTTGGGTGGTAGGAGGAGAGGGTTGTCTGTGTATATGAGGCAATTGCTGCATTGTCCCAAGATGCCCAGATTCATCAAGTAGACAGGATAAAACACTGGGAGCTGACGCTTAGACATGCCTGGATAGGTGCTTATTTATTAAGTACTAAAAACTGTTTCTAGACAAGTGAGGAAAGTTGAGTGCTGTAGTAATTTGTAACTTATTTAGTGCTTACAATGAGTTCTGAATAAGTGCTGAGCTCAAAGAAACAGATTTGAGTGCTAAAACTAAAAAAACTGGCCAGTTCTAAGGGAAAATTTGAAGAGCAGACTTTATGGCGCGAGGAATAGCTTAACCCTAGCTAAGCGACGATGCATAAAGTGTGTTATTATTATTATTTTTTTAATATAACAGCAAGTGAGCAAACTGATTTAAACAAATTAACCAATTAACCAATAAACAGCTAAAAACTGAGCCCTGTTCTGGCAATCTTCAATCAGACAAGTTCTAACTGCACACTCCTACCACTAGGGTGCAGGGGAACATTCTCCAAAAAAGATGGTCTGGATTAGTGCTCACGTTATACAAACAAAGCTTGATTCAGCAGGTCTGAATTTAATCTATGCTACAGCAAACAAGGCGTACCAATTTCAGAAAGAAACAGAAGCTACCCTCTCCTCCCACAATAGTGTAGACCACACCTTCTTAATGTAAAATAACTGGCCCAAAGCCCATGTGCTTAAACTAGAATTAATGCACTTTTAGAATAAAAGACACTAAGCCTTCAATCAGCAACTTCCAACTTAGAAGGATGTAAGCTACCTGTCCTACCACAACAGTGCAGACCACAAACCTTCTTAATGTAAAACAACTGATGTATCAGAAATACACAACATGTATGGGGGCCAGTCAGCTGCCAAGCATGTCACCACGCACCATACAAACTACAGTCAGACTGATACAACACTAACCCAAATCCGCTATGAGGAATTACACATGTATTTGTAAATATATCAGGCACTACAGGGATGTAGCAGCACTGAAAAACAGACACCAGTGTGAAAGTGCATACCCACAACTAATTCCACCGCAGTCACAGTGACATACTGGTAAGCCAAATGAACAGTACACTATAAGAACTGTATGAACAAAAACATCTCAACATGTTTGTCACTCACTCACTACCCCTACATATACTGGCCTGTTTCACAGTGTAGTATGACACCTGATCATGGTATGGGACATGCCTCAGTCTGCCCCTACAAACATACACAATCGATAGACCACCAGAGACTGGAGCATCATGCAAAGACATATAGAAAAGCACCCATAACACATACATCTACCCCCTCCCTACACAGGTCACATAACATTGACACTATACTGCTACACAATCCTAACAGTCTTTCATCAATTGCCAAACATGCACAGATCTCTCAACTGTTCAGAGTCTCACAGAATGTATACAGGCTTAGTCCTCATATATAAGGCCTCTTACACATAACGTCTGGCATTCTGATGCATCACTGATATGGTATCAGGAATGAAGGCACTAAATAATGATATACCCTACCTATCAACCTCTTACTGCATGGCATCTGGAGAAAGCCTGACATACTTGGGGGACAGAGGCCCAAAAACAGAGGCATATGTGAAATATTGCTATTATAATCTGAGACAGTTGCTGGTGTAACAGGATTTGTTGTAACATATCTTTGCTGAGGGATATTAAGTCAGAAACAGAAATTGATGATACCATTTACTGACTGTGTTCCCCACAGTATGCTACTTATTTTCCAAAGACAAAAAATGTCTGAGGAACACACCAAACACGAAAGTCCAAAATCTGGCCATTCTGCGGATAGCCCTACAGTTGAGAGTTATGTCAACCACATAACACTCAGATTTAAAAGCACACAGAAAAAGCCATTTCCACACAAACCCTGTTAAACTAGCATTAATTCAACTGTATAACAGCAATACTCACATTATATCCATATGTCTGGAACATTCTCTCCCAGTTTGTTGGGCTGTCTCCACAGTTTTCTTTGTAAGAGGTATTTCCAACTACCCTCCATGATGCTGTTGTTCACACACCTCCATGAAGTCCTCCTCACAGGCAAGGAAAAGGGGCAACACCCACATGAAGTACTCAATTATAGGAGTGTGTTGCCATGCCATTGGCTATAGGAATAACACCACAGCTGTTGTGCATGCAGTTAGCAAGTGGGGGACACCAGTTGGTGCACAGGCCATCAGCTGCTCATGAGCATCACCTACAAAAGCCAAGCTGCTGCCTATGAAAAACAGATGTATACCCTATATCTGGGAGAGAGAGCTAGAGACAGACAGACAGACAGACAAAGGCAGCAGACAACACATATTGGAATCAACCAACCACACTTGAGAAAAAAAAAGGTATGTTAAACAAGTAAGCATGTAATGAAATGCAGTAGGGGGTAAGTAATGGTAAATAGGAAGTTCAACAAATATGTCTCAACAAGACTTACTGTACTGATATATTACTGATCAGAACCTATGGCCATAGCATCTGGGTCTGTCTGCAGTGACATAGATCACAGCTCTGGCCCCTGAGTCACCACAGGAAAAGATGGCTTACATATGACTACTACTGGAGTGTGTCTTGAACAATACTGACTCTGACACTGCTAGGCCAGCTACTGGGATGTCGTATATATGCATATGTTAATTGTGAATACAACTATGATATACATGTTTGTCTCAGAAATGTGAGAGACCTATACAAGGTATTTGCATAGTGAAATACTGTTGCAGATGTGTGTGTTGAACTGCATGTGATATACTGAGCTCATACCATTCACCTGTCCAGTGTTACACACAATGACCATATCTGTGCTGCATATTTGTAGTCATTTACTCATAGAGTTGTGTTATGTCTGGCAAATCATTGTTAACCTATCAAGACTGACATAACAACATCTCCTACTCTTTCTTTTGGCTGTTCCCATTAGGGGTCTCCACAGCGGATCATCTGTCCCCATTTCTTCCTGTCCTCTGCATCTTGGTCTGTCACACCAACCACCTGCATATCCTCTATCACCACATCCATACACCTTTTATCTTAGGCCTTCCTCTTTTCCTCTTACCTGGCAGCTTCATCCTTACCATCTTTTCCCAATATACTCAGCATTCCTCCTCAGCACATATCCAAAACAAAATAATCCTGGTACTCTCTGGTTTTGTCTCCAAACCGTCCAACCTGGGCTGACCCTCTAAAATACATATTCCTAATCCTGTCTACCCTCATCACACCCAGTGCAAATCTTAACATCTTTAACTGTGCCATGTCCAGCACTGACTCATGCCTTTTTGTCAATGCCACTGTCTCCAACCCATATAACATAGCTAGTCTCACTACAGTCTTCTAAACCTTCCCTCTCACTCTTAAAGGAATTTGTCTGTTACAAATCACTCCTGACACTCTTCTCCACCCTCCCCATACTGCCTGTAGTCCATTCTTCACCTTTTCCCTACACTCATCATTACTCTGAACTGTTGATCTGAAGTATTTAAACTCATCCACCTTTGCAAACTCTACACCCTGCATCCTCACCATTTCTCTATCCTCCCTCCCATTTACACACATATATACTGTCTTAGTCCTGCTGACCATCATCCCTCCTCTCTCTAGAGCATATCTACACCTCTCCAGGGTCTCCTCAACCTGTTCCCTACTCTCACTACAGATCACAATGTCATCTGCAAACTTCACAGTCAGTGGGAACTCCTTTCTGATCTTGTCTGTCAACCTGTCCATCACCATTGCAAATAAGAAAGGGCAAAGAGCTGATCCCTGATGTAATCCCACCTCCACCTTAAACGCACCTGTCACTCCCACTGCAGAACTCACCACTGTCACACTACCCTTGTATATATCCTGTAGCACTCTTACAGATCCCTCCACTACTCCTGACTTTCTCATACAATACCACAACTCCTCTCTAGGCACCCTGTTATATGCTTTCTCTAAGTCCATAAAGACACAATGCAACTCCTTCTGACCTTCTCTGTACTTTTCCATCAACACTTTCAGAGCAAACATTGCATCTGTACTGCTCTTTTCTGGCATGAAACCATACTGCTGATCACTAATCATCACCTCCCTTCTTAACCTAGCTTCCACTACTCTTTCCCATAACTTCATGCTGTGACTGATCAATGTTATCCCTCTGTAGTCACTACATCTCTGCACATAACCCTTATTCTTAACAATCGGTACCAAAACACATTTTCTCCATGCCTCAGGCATCCTCTCACTTTCCAAGATTACATTAAACAATCTGGTTAAATACACCACTGCCATTTATCCTAAACACCTCCATGCTTCCACAGGTATGTCATCTGGACCAACAGCCTTACCATTCTTAATTCTCTTCCTAGCTATCCTTACTTCCTCCTTGCTAATCAGTTGCACTTCCCGATTCATCATACCCACATCATCCAAACTTCACTCTCTCTCATTCTCTTCATTCATCAGCCCCTCAAAGTACTCTTTCCAACTGCTCAACACACTCTCCTTGCTTGTGAGTACATTTCCCTCATTATCCTTTATCACCCTTATCTGCTGCACATCCTTCCTAGCTTGGTTCCTCTGTCTATCCAATCAGTACAGGTCCTATTCTCCATCCTCAGTGTCCAACCTTTCATACAACCCTTCATACACCACATCCTTCACCTTTGCCACCTCTTTCTTTGCTATGCACCTCATCTCCTTATACTCCTGTCTATTTTCTTCATCTCTCTGACAATCCCATTTCTTCTTCACCAATCTCTTTCTCTGTATACTACCCTGTACTTCCTCATTCCACCACCAAGTCTCCTTGCCCCCCTTCCTCAGTCCAGCTGTCACATCAAGCACCTTTCTAGTCATCTCCCTTACTAGCTCTGCTGTAGTTACCCAGATATTTGGTAACTCTGCCCTGCCACCCACCGCCTGTCTTAACTCTTCCCTGAACTCAACCTCACAATCACCCTTTTTCAGTTTTTACCATTTGATCCTGGGTGCTGCCTTCACACTCCTCCTCCTCTTCTTGATCACCAGCATCATCCCACAGACCAACATTCCATGCTGCCTAACTACACTTTCCCCTGTCACCACTTTACAGTCTCCAATCTCCCTCAAACAGGCCCTCCTGCATAGGAGATAATCCACCTGCGTGTATCTTCCTCCACACATGTATGTCACCCTATGCTCCTCTGTCTAGTAAAAATATGTATTCACCACAACCATGTCCATCCTTTTTGCAAACTCCACCACCATCTTACCTTCAGCATTCCTTTACTTAACACCATACATACCCATCACTTCCACATCCCCTCTGTTCCCTTCACCAACATGCCCATTGAAATCTGCTCAAATCACCACTCCCTCACCCTTGGGTACAATCATCACCACTTCATCCAACTCGCTCCAACATTTTTCTGTCTCATCCATTGCACACACAACTAGTGGAGCGTATGCACTAACAACAGTCATCATTACAACATCAATTTCCAGTTTCATAAATATCACTCTATCAGACACTCTTTTCACCTCCAAAAACACTCTTGGCATACTTTTCATTCAGGATAACCCCTATACCATTTCTCCTCCCATCCACACCATGATAAAACTATCTGGACTCGACTCTAATGCACTACCCCCCATTCCATCTGGTCTCTTGCACACACAATCTATCAACCTTGCTTCTGTCCATCATATCAGTTAGCTCTGTCCTCATATCAGTCATACTGCCAACATTAAATGTTCCTACCCTTACTACCACACTCCTAGCCTTTCTCCTTTCTTCCTGCCATATGAGCATCAGACATCCACCAGGGTATGTCTGTGAATGCAAAGGCTACTGTGCTATCAAATGGCTTAAGTGTGTTACAAAAATACTAAGAAAGTGTCAGTAATTCTGGACCATCGCCCCCATGTATGTGTGGCATCCTCCAGATGTCCTGCTCTAACAGGTTGACAGGAATGACTGAGCAGCATAGAACAGAAATGTATATCAGGTATTACCTGTACACATGTATGTATGAGTAGGTATACCTGGCTGCCTCATAACAACAGACATGGGATGCAAAATGTCAGATAAATAAGCTGTACATGTTGTACACGTGTGTAATTTCAGTTTCTGTGCATCCAACAGAGTTAGATTTCTACAGCTACTGGTTGTTGCATTGCCCGGACACAGGCATGGTTACTAGAATAAGCATGATTATCAGGTTGAAACTGGACAGGTGTCCAACTGTGTTATAACCTTGTGTCCATGCCTACTACAAACAGCTATATGACCACAGACATAGCTGTATGGACTCAGCAATACCTTACCTGTAAACCATGTCTCCACCAAAGTAGAGAAATCTCCTTTGCTGAACAGCAGCAATACACAAACCACATAATTGGTTGCCATTTTATTTTATTTATTTTATTTGCAGTTTGTTAACCGGGAAAGTCAACTGGACCAAAATGAGCCCATTTTCAATGAAGGCCCAGGGAGAAAAGCTCCATATACAATTATTACAAAGCTAATATCAACAAAGTTAAGTACAATACAATTTTCAAAACTACTAAAACACAGTAATATAGAAGACAGAATAATAACATTTGAGCAAGGTGTTGTAACAAAGCATTGAATGAAATTAAAACATAAGTATTTTGGAGTACATAAGTATAATTTGGAGCACAGGCACTTATGCACTCAAAGTTTCACAAGGTGAGAGTTAGGAAGAATTAGAACTAGAGAGTAGAACAGTGAAAGGTAAATAGGCTGAGTTATGAAAAAGCAAAAAAGGGAGAGGAAATGAAATGAAGGGAAACACTAGGTTGAGTTTTGAGAAAGGCGAAAAAAGGATAGGGGAGCAGAAATGATATAGAGGGAGTCAGGTGGCGTGAGAGCATGAGCATTCCCAGTGAGAAGAGAGATGGGAATGGTGCATGGTCTTGAAGGTGGAGTGGTTTTGGGTGATTCAAATGGGGGGGGGTGAATTCCATAAGTGAGCAAGGGAGAAAGACAGGATAAATTGCCCAGGTGCATGTAAGGGTTTGTACACTTCAAGGAGTTTCTGGTTACTGGACCTGATTAGTCTGTTAGGATGATGCAAGGTGAGTATGGAGGAGAAGGAAGCGCAGTTAGAGGGCTTGAAAATGAGTTTGTGAGCAGTTAACAGTTGAATGTAAGAGAGATAGTGGGGGAGTTCCAGCCAGTTCAAAGAGTGGAGTGCATCACATTGGTGGGAGGAGGATTTGGTCCAAGTAGCAAACTTAGAGATTTTATTGTAGCAGGATGACAGTTTTGACTTTAGGGAGGATTGAAGGTTGGTGAGGAGCGGGGCTCCATACACGACAGAGGGAATGAGGTAGGAAATAGACAGTATATGTTTGTAAGAGGGAGTGAGATAACGGCTGTGATGATACTGCATTCCGAGCTTTTGGTGTGTTTTATTAATGCTAGTTTGTACATGAATGTCAAACTTTAAATGTTCATCAATGATAACACCTAGAAGTTTTGTATGGGAAACTATTTCAATGGGAATCTTATTCTGACTGACTATGGAGAATGATTTTTTATCAAGAGAGGTGTTTTTAGATGTTGTAAAGATCATGATTTTGGTTTTGGATGCATTGAGAACAAGGTGATTTTTCAGCATCCAAAACTTGGTACAAGAGAAGGCATCTTGTGTTAGTTGCATGACTTTGGGGAGAGATTGAGCATAGCAAATTATGGTGGAATCATCCGTGTTTTGGACAAGTTTGGTATTAGGAATGCACTGATGAAAATTATTAATGAAGATGTTAAAAAGTAAGGGACCCAGTATTGAGCCTTGTGGAACTCCTGCTGCAGTGTGAAGGAAGGAAGATGTACTATTGTTCCACTTGACAGCTTGCTGTCTATTAGAAAGGTAACTGGAAAATCAGTTAATAGAGCAGGGGGGGGAGAGATTGAGAAGAGAGAGTTTGGACAAGAGAAGGTTGTGGGAAACAGTATCAAAGGCCTTTGATAAGTCTAGGAGAAGGCTAGATGCAATGTTGCCAGAGTCTCAGGCATGGTTGATGATGTCAAGGAAGGAGAGAAGGGCAGTGGTAGTACTATGTCTAGGTCTAAATCCATGCTGAGTTGGAGAAATAAGTTGATTGTCCAGGAGATAGAGAAGGAGTTGCAAGTATATGCATTTTTCAAGGACTTTTGAGATAGAGGACAGGATGGCTATAGGACGGAAGTTGGAAATTTCAATATTGTTGCCTCCTTTGTGGAGGGGAATGATGAACTCTTTCTTCCAGAGGAGGGGTACATAGAATTCATGGATTGAATGGTTGATATGTATGGTGATGGGAAGGGCTATGCCATCGACAGCTAGCTTGAGAAAGTAAGATCGAAGGTTGCCTGGGGCATGAGATCATAGTTTTAGTTTTAGTAGAAATTTTTTTTATGGTATGCAGACAGATGGGTTGCATGGTAAAGGGGGGGAGATGAGTAGTGTTGCTGTCAGTGGGACTAGAGTTGAGGGTGTGGGATGAGGGTGGAGTAGAAGTGTTATTGGAGAAGGATGTGGTGAGCCTGGCTATTGAATCAATAAAGAAAGAGTTGAATTGGGTAGCTAAGATATGATGGGGAGAGTTAGGGTCAGGGCAGGGATTGTTTTTTTTGCCAGGAGAGAGGAGAGCAGATATACTGTTCCAAAAGTTTTTGGGGTTGGATCTACGATTGCTTTGAAGCTTGGAGTAGTAGGACTTTTGGTCTAAAGCAATTTGTTTTTTCACTTTATTACGGAGTTGCTTATACTCAGTAAGTGTGTTAGGTGTTTTAGATTTATGATAACGTTTTGAAGATTTATCTCAGAGATGCATGAGTGTAATAGTTGCTTTAGTTAGCCAAGGGGTAGATTTGGTTTTGATTCTTTTAGTTCTGGGGAGAGTGAAGCTATCTAGTAAGTTATTGAATGTAGTATTGAAGTATGTAACAGCATCATCAAGAGGGAGGGTTTTTACAGGGTTCCCGTTCATACTTTTAGTGAGTCAAAGAAAGCTAGAGGGTTGAAGTTTTTTAGAGTAAGAGTTGTGATGTAGTTGTGGTGAAGCTGGGGGGAGGATGGTGAACACCAGCAAAGGCAGGGAGATGATCACTGAGGGAGTTGGGTAGGGTGCTGTTATCAGAAATGGAGCTGAGGTGAGAAACTAATATGCAGTCCAGAATGCTACTGGAGTTATCTTTATTAAATCTGGTAGGAGAGGTAATTATTTGGGTGTAGTTGTATAGGTTTATATTCTGAAGTGATGTAGGTGATTGAATAGAAGTCCAGTTTATATTTACATCACCTAGGAGTATAGTTTCATTGTTTATGTTAGATGAGAACCAAGAGAGGATATCTTCAAGAATGGGGATGTTATTTCCTGGTGGAATATAAAGAACAGCTATACATATGTTTTGTGGTTATTAATTTTCAGGAGGGCCAGGGTTAGTTCAGCTGTTATGAATTGGGGTATAGGCTTGGTAAAGGGTGTCACTGTTAGGGAGGAGGAGAAAAATAAGGCTACTCCACCCCCTTTCATTAGAGTTCTGTTATTTTTTATGATCCTGTAGTTGGGAGGGGTAATTCTGGAATCTTTTATGTGGGGTTTTAGCCATGTTTCAGTGATGATAGAAAGAATGTCAGGGTGGTAATGGGATAGCCAGGCATGAAGGTTAGGAAATTTACTGAATACACTTTGGGTGTTAATGGTAGCAAAAAGGAGAGATTTATTGTGAGAGGCTGAGAAAGACAAGTTAGGGTTAGAAGCATGGTTGACTAAGAGTCCAGGATTAGGATGTATGTCACCAGAGAGGAGGATAGAGATTAGTTGGAGTAGGAGGGAGGCAAGACCTTTAGTTTCTTTGGAGTAGGAGTTGAGATCAGGGTAGCAGGAGGGGCATGGATTGTGAGGGATTGAGACTATATTACAGATATCAGGAATAATCTTTCTAGTAAAGATGACAGAGTCATTATAGTAACAGAGGTGAGGAGAGATATAGGTTGAGGTGAGATTCTTTTAAGGCATGTGTTGAAACTGTATAATAGAGAGGGGAGTAAGAAAAGTCAGGTAGTCTGGTAAGATGGAAGAGGCAGTAGAGGAGGAAAGGTAGACATATTAATGGTAGAGTATGTGTAGGTTTGATCTGCATGGCAGTGTAAGGTTATAGTATGCAGTGAGGATGTGCAGAGTGGAGAAGGAATTAGCAGAAGGCAAAGTGGTGTGTGGTCCTTGGTAGTAAGAATGGGGAAGGTAAGAATAGGTAAGGGGAGGGTACTGGGTAGTGGAAACAGGAGGGATTGGTAGATGAAGAGGTGTGTGGGGATTGTTCAGATAGGCTACATGCTAGTGGGGTGTGGTTTTGGGGTTATAAGTGTAGAGGCACTGGGGGCAGGGTAAGGGAGTGGAGTGAGCCCAAAGGGAGAACATAGCAGGCAGAGCTGAGAAGGAGGAAGGAGCAGAAGAGACTAACAAGCTATATTGGCTGTACAGGGCTATGTAGGAGCAGGCACCAACTTGGCAGCAAGTCAACCTTTGCCTGAATGAGCATATAAGGTCACAGGTAGATGACTGTAAAGCTAACTATGACTACAAGTTGGACACATCCACAAAGGGCAATCAGAAGGCTGTCTTCACATATGTCTGCAATCTCAGAGGCAACAACCCAACCCACCCTGTAATGGTGGCCAATTACACCACATGCACACATACCATAGCTATAGCCAACCTGCTGCAGACAGGTTTACAGCAAACATCACCCCCTGGCTCACCATCAGTGTAGTTGGATATGCACAGCACCCGCACCCCTTCCCTCATCATCAGGGAGCAGGTGCATACTACCTAATCAAAGTCAACAAAAGCAAGTGTCCATGAGACTTGAGAACATTTCTGCCTGTATCCTACATGAACTCAGGCATATGTTTCCAGCTACATTACACACTGTATGCAAGCAAAGCCTGAGCACCACTGACATCCCATTGGCAAGGAAGACGGCCACTGTCATCCCTCTGCACAAACGTGAATGATGAATGGTGGTTTATGCAATGTACTGGCCCTCATTGAGGGGGAACATGACACATCAGGACCAAGAGTGCAATGCAGGTTCATACTGTGCTGATAGATGACAGGGGCATGATGTGGTTGTAAGTGGTGGCTAATGGTAGGCAATATTGATGCACTGGCTGTATAAATAACTGAGCAATGTCTGTGGTCCTGTGATGTGTTTCCATGTTTATGTCTTCCAGGTGCCATGCAGCATCAACCGACATACACTGTAGAGGAGACTGCAGCTATTACTGAAGCAATAATACAGCACCATGCAGTGCTGTTCGGGTGGAGATGACAAAATCTGCAGGAGCGGACTGATCTGTGGGATGACCTTCTCCACAGAGTGAACACCTTGGGCCACCAGGGCCATAGATATAATCAGGTCAGGCATCAGACAACTGACCTGATACATCGTGCCTGGCAAAGGGCTGCTGCTGTGGCCAGGGACTGTACAGCTACAGGTGGTGGTCAAGCCACACAGGCCTCATGGCAGTAGAGGAGCTCCTTGCCAACCCCACATAACAGCCAACACATGAAACACCAGTTGTGGAGGTTGGTGGCATCCAAGCAACAGGCAAGGAGCGTCCAGGTATGGCCACAGTGCACATCAATTTAATCATGTAGCAGTCATACTGTCTTCAATATGAGTATCCAGATGCATATGTCAGTTCAAACTGTATTTGTGGGTGGGGTTTAGTAATGCACACAAGTGCACATCTATGGTGGGGGACAGCAAATTGTGTACTATCATAGATTGTACTGTACCTGTGCAGACACATAGCATTCATCTTGTACCAATTCCAAATGTGAGTCTGCTGGCAATACCTCTCCCCCACAACTGCATAGGTCCCTCTGTTCTGCATATTGGACAGCATCCTGAAGCCGCTGATTATGGGATTTTCCTGTTGTGGCTCTCCAGTACCCCAGACATGTTAAGGTCATGCATGTGATCATGCACAGAACTGTTACTCTCAGCTATTTTGCAATATCTGCATGTTCACTTGTGGTTGTGTTAACTGCATTGTATCACAATGCTCATCACAGAGGCCTATTTGCAGAAGATGTCACATATCTGTAGCATACCTCACAACCTGTCATTGCAAGAAATCTGTATAAAGACTGACAAAATGGGGGGACGAAGGCCTAAAACTAGGGACATATTTTATAAATTAGTGTTATACAGTGCATTTAAATGGTGTACACCCACCTGTTAGAATGCCAGGTATTTGTGAAATACAAATATGAGAGTACAATAACACATTTCCAAACCCTTCCAACCTTTTATGTGACATATAACCTGTACAATTCAGTTATAAAACAAACAAATTGGTTAGGGGAACAATTATGACACATAAAAAACTTACAAGAAGCTAGATTCATACATGTGCACAGGCTGAAGCTAATACTGTGTTGAAGCAGCTTTCAATATTATTACAGCATTATGTCTTCTTGGGTACACACCTGCCATCAATTACAGAGACTCTGATTAACAGCAAATAACAGGCAGCTGCCCTACCAGGATTATTCTAAATTTACTCAGTTACCTGCTACAGCAACAGCAATAGTTTGCATGCAGCTTATGAAGCAGCAAAGGGATTTCATTTGTGAAATGTATCAACCCAGAGAAGGGTACACACACATTTCCACAGCATTGAATGTGCACCAGAACACAGTGTAGACAGTCATCAAATGGTGGTGGAAATATGGTGCAACAGTGACATTGCAAAGAACTGGACATCCTTCCAAATGTGTGGAAAAGACAAGATCCAAACTGGTCAGGGAGGCTGCCAGGTGACCTACAGCAACACTACATGAGTTGCAGGAATCACTGGCAAGTACCGGTTGTGTATTACATGTGACAACAATCTCCTGTATTCTCCACATGTCTGGCCTATGGGGTAGGTTTGGAAGATGGAAGCCTTCTCACACACAGAACAACTTCCAGGTCTGGTGAATTTCTCAAGAAAAATACATCAGGTCCCCCAATAACAAGTGGGGAAATGTGTTATGGTGTAATGAGACCAAGGTTGCACTTTTTGGCCACAATACCAAAAGGTTTGTTTGGCACAAGAACAACACTGTGCACCACCAAAGGAACACCATCCCCATGGTGAAGCATGGTGATGGCAGTGTCCTGCTTTGGGGTTGCTGTTCATAAGTTGGAAGTGGGCCTGTAGCCAAGGTGGAGGGGATTAGGAACAGTTCAAATAACCAGTCCCTTTTGGCCTAAAATAATCATATGTCTGCTAGAAAGCTGTGGATGGAGAAGACATACACCTTTCCACACAACACTATCCCATACCATACATCAAAATCCATAAAAGAATGTCTTCACCAGAAGACAATCAACATTTTGGAATGGCCCAGCCACAGTTCACTCATACATCCAGTAGAGAATCTGTGTGGTGTCCTGAAGAGGCCTGTGCAGAAGAGATGCCCTCACAATCTAACAGAGTTGGAGGGCTTCTGCAAGGAAAAGTGTACAAGTATTAATAATTCAAGATGTGCCATGCTAATACACACCTTCCCAAGAGGACTGACTACTGTTATGAAATTAAAATGTGGTTTAACAAAGTATTAGTTTAAGGGTGTGCACAGTCACGCAACTATTCTATTGTACGTATTTCAACTTCTACGTTACCCCTAAGCAATGTGTTTGTTCTTCAATTGAATTGCACAGGTTATATGTTACATTAAAGGTGAGAAATGTTATCACATGAATTCTGTGGTCTCATGTTATATATCAGATAAGCCTGGTATGTTAACAAGGGTGTCTACACTTATAATATCCACTGTAAGCTTAGAAGGTTGCTAGTGTAACTGGTTCTGTTGTAACATACATGTGCTGCAGGTTTTGAAGTGTGAGACTCAAATTATGTCATTAAATAGTGACACCAATCCTCATATCATCCCAATAATGTGCCAGACAAATACAGGATTTATGATGAACAGACCAGAAATATGAGCCACACATGTAGAAATTCAATGACACTCTGTACCGTTGGGAGGTATGTTCTGTAGGAGTTGCCATTGTGTTATACAGGTGAACATTAATTATGTGTACATGGGTGCAGTGTGTGCTACTTGAAGGTCCATCACCTACTAACACTACTCACATATCACAGAGGTGTATATAAGTAGTAACAGGAAGTGGAAAGGGCTGCACTGCACAATGTTGAGTGCCTGTCCAGGGTGTGTATGTAGTGGTCTAACTGTGTTGTGAATGTCACCAATTGGCTATTGCGAGGTCTGTGTAATACCTGTCTGCCACCTCACCTGTATGTGTGTGCATGTGTGTGTATGTGTAGCAGCAAATGGTATAGTGCACGTATTAATTTACATATGTTGTCTTTCCCGCACAGGTGGTCATGATGGTCGTGGCCTCTCCCACTCAGTATCTGATGTCAGTGTCTCTGCAGACTCTGGTAATGATAATGGTCATATTCAGGCAGAGGTGGTGTTGTCAGGGGCTAAATCTGTGCCATTGGTTGGCATGCCAAAGTCATCCACAATGGCTCTGCACACAATCACAATGCCCACACATGCCCCATTCCCAGCAGTCACAGATGATGGACAGTTGGCAGGTGGTGGCATTGAATAGGCTAGTGTGGTAGCTATGGCAGGTGTGAGTGTAGACACTGTCCATAGCCAGAGTGCAGGTGAGGTCCCACACAGGTGGATGGACAGAGATGCTCACAGGAGGACTGCTGCTTTACAAGCTGCTGTTGCAAGTGCCACAGCAGGTGCCACCAAACGCATGTTTCAGGCTGTCATGGATGCACAGGCATGTAGTGAATGCAACACCAGACAAATACTCAGGGTGGTGGATGGAACTCTTCCTGATTTACATGGTGGCATACATGACCTTGTTGAGGCCACACACCAAAATATTGAGGTCATGAATAGATGGTGGGGAGAAACCTTGGCAATCCTTGATCATGGCATGTCTGTGCTAGAGCATGTGGTGAGAGATGGGCGTCAGCCACGTAGTTGTAGGTCAGCACCAACATCAGCTGAGAGTCTACAGGGCCGTGCACCTCCACACTACCATAGTGGCAGTGACACCAGCATTACCAAAGGGGTGTTGCTGTCCACATCACAATGGAGCAGGCCATAGGCACATGGTCCTGGCTGGTCCCGTCATGGACACGGATCTAGCAGACAGTAGTCACCATCAGGAAGCAGTACTGCATCTGGCCTTGAACCTGGTGGTGCCAGTGAGACTTCTGGCAGGACTAGTTCATGTGTCCTTGGCCAGAGATGGGGAATTGGACACCCTGCTATGTACGGTCCATAGCTGTCCAACATATCCCTGTGTATGACAGCCACATGGTGTGACTGTTTGCATACATACACACACATCTGTATCACAGGCAGGTCACCTCCAGACACACACAGCACCTCTGCACAGCCCATCTATAGGATACCTCTCCAAAGACACACACATGGATGTCAACCCTATGACCCAGCCTAGGCCTCTGGTAACCCACACCACACCCTGTGCATATGATGATACCTGTGCCACATTCCTGTCATCCATACAATTGATGCAGGGACAGGCTAATATGGGTCTGATGCACAGGGTTAATATAGTACAGTGTAGCTATATAATACTGTGTAAGGTGCTGTCTGCTTGCATTTGTTATGGGTACACATAAAGGTGTACATACCTTATTAGCCATGATGAATTATTGCTGTTAGTACCACTGACTGAATGTAGTCTGACATGCTGTATTCTGTTTGTGTTCCAGGTGTCTGTGTGTCTGGAGGCTGTGGCCCTGCAGACATTACCAATGTGTAGCATGGCAGAGTGGAAATGCATTGACTGTTTCATAGTCAATGTAGAGTTTATATGTACATTTACCAGGTGTGTACGCATGCAACAGTGTGTGATGGACACTGTTGTCAGACAGTGTGACCTGGCGTACATACCCCTTGTCACAGACAGGGAGCCTTCAGACATGTCACCTCAGTGTTGTGTAGTACCACAGGCTCATACATATGGAACAGGTTACTAGATTACTGTCAGTAGGTCCGTCACCAGCTTAGCCATTAGATTAACCTCAACAGAGTCACATGTCAGCACATGTTGACCCTGCCATTTCTTTACCATACACTCAACCCTGATGCAGTTGGTGAGGGCATGCATGGTACTGTGTATGACAGGTTTGTGGTATGTATTCCTGAGTTCACATGGTGGAACAGAGAGACAGCATGGTATATCCTTTGCATACACACAGTAAAGACTAACGCAGGGGATGTGCATACAGTAACACAGACACAGTTGGCAATGGACAGATTCATAAACCTACATACCCACTTTAATGTACTATAGTGCTACATACACATGGCATGCCCCACATAGATTATATGCGTGGGACATAACCCACTACCTCTTACAACATGTAATGTGAATGCCTTCGTGGATGGTGAGATAACCCACCAGAAATAGCAACTGAGGTCATCTATTGCTCCTACAAGCCTGGACAAGTGATAAGGTAACAGACGTTGTATCAGCATGATGTTTCAGTCAAGTATGATATCTGATGTTGACGTGTGTCAGTGCACTAACTGTGACCTATTTGACAACAACATCACATACATGGCTATTGTTAGGGGACACAGACCACATCTGAGTTGCAAACATCCAGATATTTCATAGACATCTGTACAGATGACTAGAATGGCCTATACAATGGTTTAACATACTGCATGTGAGGCAGATGCCATTAACATACTATATAAAGTAATGCCATTGGGAGGTGGTAAACAAACGTGAATGGTACACAGATCAAAATGGTATAACCCAAACAGGATATGATTCTCACCCAAACACACACACACAGTTACCAGTATTGAGATTACAACCCCTACCTAGCTAATTGTTTCTACTATAGTGTTACGCAGTTATTAGACACACCACAGAGCTTATATCAATTCAGCTTGTCCCAAGATACTTCTAAGGTGAATTACATCAGCAGGCCTTGTAAAGTATGGTGATGGGAAGTGTACAGGGTGGTACACAACTCAAAATGGTATAACCCACACACAATATGATTCTCAACCCAAACACACACACACACACACACACACACACACACACACACACACACACACACACACACACACACACACACACACACACACACACACACACACACACAGTTGCCAGTATGGAGATTAGAACCCCTACCTAGCTAATTATTTCTACTATAGTGTTACACAGTTATCAGATGTGCCATGGAGCTTATATGAATTCACCTTGTTCCAAGATACTTCTAAGGTTAATGACATCAGCAAACCTTGTAAAGTAGGGTGATGGGACGTGTACAGGGTGGTACACAACTCAAAACGGTATAACCCCCACACAATATGATTCTCAACCCAGACATTCAACACACACACACAGACACACACAGGCACACACACACACACACACACACACACACACACACACACACACACACACACACACACACACACACACACACACACACACACACACACACACACACACACACACACACACACACACACACACACGCACCTACTTGGCAGTATTGAGATTAGAACCTCTGCCTACCCAGTAATTTGTACTATAGTGTTATGCAGTTATTGCATGCGCTACGGAGCTTACTGGGCTGACAGCTGGTCAAAGGTTCTGATAAGGGGAATGATATCAGCAGGACTGATAAAGTGGAACACTGGGTGGGACACTTATCGAAATACTTCTTCTTACAAACATACACACTTACACACACACTTACCGGATCTGAGAGTAGAAGATGTTTGTGGATAGGGGGAGGGATCTATGACATTTCATCAGATCTTAAAATAGTGAACACCTCTTCATTGAACACCTTTTTAGCAAAGCTACTGATCATCGAATGGAGTTTTCAACAAATTTTTTCCCAAGACAAGGCAATGGTTGGTCACCATCTGGAGTTTGCTCTTTTCCCCACTGTAGAGTGATCTTGGAGTTGGTATATTTAGTTAGAGGTCATGTATGGGGCACCTGTGTTAAGTTTTATTATTTTCTTCTCGGTTGCTAGGGTGGCCTATGTTGCCTTGCCATAGGAAAACTTCGCTGAAAAGCCCATTCAATGATTGATGGCTTCACTAAATAGGTGCTTGCTATTTTAAGATTTGGTGAAATGTCATTAGCCCTAGGGAGAGTCCTCTCCCACTTTAAATTCTTTCTATGAGTGGAAATAGATACTGCATTGCTGTTGAGTAAGTTATATGGAATACAAGTACTAGGAAGAAGCGGAAGGGTAAATCAAGAATCAGACACTACATATTAAATGATGTAAGTGCTTTCATCTGTATTTCATTAAAATTAACTTCTTCAGACAACAAGAGCAAAGTAAAAAACAGTGTTTAAATACCACTCCATTAAATCATGTGACCCAAAAGGAATTACATCACTGAAACAAATCTTCAGAAAACAACACCATCTTGTGGTTCAAAAACTGAACTACAACTAAACAGTCAATTCATTCATAAAAGTACCTGCCTACCATATTAGTATCATAGAACAGAGAACACATTAGATTGAAATACAACTACAAAAACCATCTCATAGAAACACTAAAAACATTACCTATCAAGTGCCTTCAGTTTTAAAAAGCATTGTATTGAGCATGTACAATTCAGCCCAGGAAAGCTATAAGCATTTAATTGAACTTGCCACTTAAGCTCACAGCATTCTAGTTTAAGAGTCCAAGGACCTGCTCTTTCATCAGATAAAACTTGTTGAATTATTTTGAACTTAAAATGATGTTTGGAAAGGTCATAATATGTCTGGCTAGGGCATTATGAGAATGCAATTTATTAATACTATAAATATGCTGATATAGTCGTTCTCTAAATCTGCCTTCTGTTTTACCTATATAAAAATGTTTTTAGTGTTTCTATGAGATGGTTTTAATGGTTGTATTTCAATCTAATGTGTTCTCTGTTCTATCATACTAATATGGTAAGCAGTTACTTTTATGAATTAATTGACTGTTTATTTAGTTGTAGTTCAGTTTTTGAACCACAAGATCGTTTTGTTTTCTAAAGATTTGTTTCAGTGAAGTAATTCCTTTTGGATCACATGATTTAATGGAGGGACATTTAAACTGTGTTTTTTACTTTGCTCTTGTTGTCTGAAGAAGTTTGCTTTAATAAAATACGTATGAAAGTGCTTATATCATTTAATATCTATTGTCTGATTCTTGATTTACCCTTCCGCTTCTTCCTAGTACTTGTATTACTAGTTTTTGTGTTTTTTGGGGGGGCTTTTAGTCAGTTTGTTATGGAATTGTTGGTGGGGACAGAACAAGGCACTCCTTTGCTGTTTTCACAAGTAGCTCTGAGTTTAAATACAGTGGTCGGCAATCTTACTTTACTTGTGCAGCAATTGTTGCAATGGGTAGATGATTTATCACACATAATTTCTCCTTCCCTTTTACCAGCTTCAGGAACTGTCATTAATTTGTGGAATATGGAGCAGGATACTTTTGTGGACAATGGAAATCAGTGTTTTGGTTCTACTGCCTGTCATGTGTCCCAAACGAATCATGTGCGAGCAGATATTCACCCGAACAGTACCAATGATATTAATGAATGCACTAGTGGACCAGGTGACTCTTCCACACTATTGCAGTCTTCCATAGGGCTTATTGGTGTGCCAGTATTACAGGAGTGGCTGAACAAGCATCTGGAATGTATGACCAGTTCTGATGATTTAAATTTAGGAACATTGGCCAATGGAAGTGATATTAATAAGAATTTGAAGTTATTTGAGTATAAGTTAGTTAAATATAAGAAATTACAGCTGGAAATCATTTATTTAAAAGAATGATTATGCAGGCAGCAAATCCCTAAAGGCTTGAGATAGTGGCATTTTGCTAGTGGCCTTGAGCCTAATTCTCCCTTGAGCCGTTGAAATTGTTTGATAAACAGGCTGTGACTTTATAGAAATACTGATCAAGCATTGCTCTAGACTGCTGGCCTCTCTTGCAGGGGATTTGGATGTCCTTGATAAGTTAATTAGAACTGATGTAGATTTTTAAGGTATAAATATGAATGTAGTAGGTAATTTGAAAACATTGATCAGTATTTGAAAGAATTGAGAGAAAATAAAGTAAAAAAAACTTGAAAGGGACAAATGTGATTATGAGAAGGGGGTAGCCTATCTCCAACCCCCACCTTTACAAATTTGGGGGAATTCAGGTGGTAACAATGAACTAAGAGCTTCTGATACTAATGCCAGAGAGGACATTAGTTTAAATACCCATGAAGACCATCATGATATCATATTGGAACAACAACTTAAATGTAGTAAATGTTTAAGAGAGCAAAGAGGTCAACAGCCAGGGCCTATGTCTAGTACCATTAATAATCAGTCTAATAACCAAGATTTTCATACATCTTCGAGGAGACATCAAACCAATACGAGGAGGAAAAGGGCCCAGTGGCAGAACCCATGACCCCAGAGGTTGAACAATCATCGCTGGAGATGAGTCTCGGGGACATGAGTGGCCATTCTGGACTTGTAGTCAACAGAGAATGTGTACAGGTTGTTATTAATATACAAGGTGAATTTACATTTTTCAATTATGCCGATGTTGATGTTGAAATTTCTTTAGCCAATTTTTGGCTAATTTTTATTGTTTATTATTTATTTTTATTTTATTTTACATTTGTTGACCAGGATAGTCTAACTGGATTTTTGTCCATTTTCAGTAGAGTCCCGGGGTGATAAGCTCCAAGAGATTGCTAGACTACTAACATACAGGTACTAGTTGTTATACAGTTAAATACTACAAATTTTAAACAGTTCAGGAATCTTCACAGTTTATACAAAAAACATGTTACATGCATTAGATAAGATATTTTAGACTTTATGTACAAGACTTCATTAGTAACTAGAAAGTAATTGTTACACAAATGCATACTTCAAGTTTCAACAGTTCAGCAATGCTCACAGTTTAAACAATACTTGTTGCCTGCCTTAGGTAGGATGCTTTAGAATTATATGCAGAAGAATTTAACTAGGTATTTTAAATTATCTCTATTAGGATAAGATATGTTTTTGCCAAGGATAGGCCTTGATCTAAAAAGACACAGATAGAGCAGGAATTAGGTCTTAAGAGAGGGCATTTGGGATATAGTATGAGATTAGTCTGGATTTGTACAGGGACATAACCAATGAGTTTTAAGACAGAGTTTCAGATTGTGTTTAAAAAGTGTAAATGAAGACAGTGATGTAAGTTCATGGGGGAGTTGGTTCCAATACTTTCCAACTGCATTTGAGAACAGAGCATCTCCTGCTATGTTATTAGATTTACATGCTGATACAAGTAGTTTATTAGATGAACATAAAGTTAAAAGGTTCTTATATTGGGTAATGAGACTAGCAAGTATTGGGGTATTGGTAGGTTGGAAAAGGGTTTTGCGTGCAATAATGAGTTGTTTAAAGTGAATCTGATTCAGAAGCTCTAACCAGCCTAATTGTTTCAGATTATGGCAGTGATGGGTCCTAAAGGAGGAAGCAGTAGCAAATCTGGCAATGCTATTGTAAGCATTGGCTAGCTTGTTAAGGTTATTTTTTGATAAGTTAGTATATATGGAAGAAGCATAAAGAAGTGTGGAGGTAAAGTGGGAATAGGCAATAGTGGTTCTGGCTAGTGGGGAGACAAAGGGTTTTATCCTATAGAGGGAGCCTAGTTTCCTGTTGACAGTTTTTATGGTATTGTTGATATGGGTTTCAAAGTTCAGGTTGTTATCAATGGTTACCCCTAGAAGTTTAGTTGTTGGATCGGGAGATATGAGTGTACCATTAATGGATAAGACTGAAAAGTTCATTGGGAGTGATTTATGGGTTGGAGTGAAGAGGAGGAGTTTGTTTTTTTGGGGAGTTCAAGAGGAGGCAGTGTTGTAGAAACCAATTTTCTGTTTTATTGAACATTGTCTGAGTTAGAGTCTGTAGTTGGGATTGAGATTTAGCTGAGCAGATTATTGTTGAATCATCTGCGTATTGTACACAGTTAGTTAAAGGAATAGCTAGGTTGAGGTCATTGATAAATATTGAGAAAAGGAGGGGGCCCAATATAGAGCCCAGAGGAACACCTAGGGTAACTGGGAGATGGGATGAGAGGCTGTTGTCCCATAGCACTGCCTGCTGTCTATTATAAAGGTAGGACTGGAACCATTTTATAGTCTTTGTGTCCAGAGAGAAGGATTTTAGAATATTGAGAAGTAAGTGGTGGTTGACCATGTCGAATACTTTTGAAAGGTCGATGAAAAGTGCTGAAGAGAGAAGATTGTTATTATGGTTTTTATTGATGCTGTCAGTGAAGGATAGGAGTGCAGTTGTTGTACTGTGAAAAGGCCTGAAGCCATGTTGAGATTTGGCCAGTAAATTGTTCTGGAGTAGGTGGTCTAGTAACTGTCTGTGGAAGAACTTTTCCATTATTTTAGCGAATGGGGAAAGTAGAGCTATGGGACGATAGTTAGAATATTCTCTGGAGTTTCCACCCTTGTGTAGGGGGATAACATAGCAGATTTCCCAGATGGTGGGAATAGTGCTTTCTTGTATGGTTCTATTTATCAACAATGATACAGGATAAGCTATGACTCTGGCCACCTTTTGCAGGTATTCAGCAGGTAGCTGGTCAGCTGAGGGGGTAGCAGGTTTTAATTTACTTAAGAGGTTGCAGATGAGGGAAGTTGGGATAGGTTGCAGGTTTAGAGTTGGGAGAGAGTTAGTAGTGTTGGTTGGAAGGGCAGAGCTATCGGCTGTTAGTTGATTAGCAAGTGTTTGGATAGTCCCAGTGAAGAAGGTATTAAAAGCATTAGCAGTTTGCTTTGGATTGTCGGAATTTGATCCTATAGGGGGTGATGTTGCAGATTGGCCTGGTTGAAGTAGTCTGTTTATGCTAGCCCAGAACTTTTGTGGATTATTTTGGTTGTTCTGTTGGAGGTGGAAGTAAATTTTTTTTTTATCTTGGAGTATAGCTTTCTTAGTCTCATTTCTTTTTTGCCTGAATTGTTGTTGGTCTACGGGGTTTTTAGTTGTTCTTCATAGTGCCCAAACTTTATTTCTCTGTTGAATTTTCTGCCTGGTTTTCTTTGTAAGCCATGGGGCGGGTTTAGATTTAATTTTGATGGAACACTTAATGGAACCTAAAGGTTTAATGTTTGTTCCATCAAGGAGAGCAGACCTAGCTAGTACTATTTTGGACTTAAAACTGTTCACATGTAAAATGAATTTAACATTAATGTTTGGTTCTGATACTTGTACTTATGGACAATTCAGAGTCAGTAGTACATTTAATTCCCCACTCCACCCTTTATTAGTTACTTTTGCGTGTATATGTGAAATTGATATGAGGTCACTATTGTGTAAATGACATAAGTGTGAAGATATGTATAATTTAAATAAGGACAAATAAGAAATAAGATTTGATTTGTTCTTGTCGGTCTAATGTAAAGGTCATGAATCCCAATAAAGGGGAAGAGCTGGCCTTTATGGATATGGGTGACTATCTGTCTAGGATGTTTAAAATTTTGAATACGGATACATATGAACCTGTGTCATTGAATGAAGTCAATGGGGCTTATGCTAGAATTAAATCTCATATCAATGGCTTGTTGATTGATTTCCATATTGATATAAGTTTGTATAATTATTTGAATACTGTATGCCTTCAGGGTCTATATCAGAACATCAAAGTATTAAAACTATTCAGCGAACGCTAAGAATAGCAAAGCTGCAGAACATAGAATTATTTCCTTGGGAAAGAATTCGGTTTGCTGTTTCTGTGGCTTCGCTATTCTTAGTGCTGTGGTGGAAATTTACAGGTTGGGTTCAGGTAAGTGTATGATTGTACGTTAGGGTTAGGGGCAGGTTAAGTGAGTTAAGGTTAGGGTGTGGGTTAGGTGTGTGTGTGATAGTGACAGACTTTAGGGTTAGGAGTGATTTAAGTGAGTTAGGGTTAGAGTGTGGGTTAGGTGAGTGTACGATAATAATGGACCTTAGGGTTTGGGTTAAAGTAAGTGGGTAGATAGCAGTGTATGTTTAGTGTAGTGTAGCGTCAGATGTAGGAATTTAAGTGTATGTGTGTGGTTGCTGTTTGTTTGATGTGCTTGTGTTGTGTGTATGTGTTTCGGAGCAGCAAATTTTTTCCATGGGTAAAATACGCTGTTCTGAATGTTCGATATTTTCATGTTTAGATGTTTTGGGGCCGATGAAATAGCGTTCGCTATTTTCAGCTTTTGATAACGTGATATAAACGCTGCCTTCACCATTAATCTCAGTTATTTTTGGGATCCTCAAAATCCATAAGGACTTACATGACCCCCCTTAACGACCAATATTGGATGGAAGAAATTCTATCACTTATTCTTGTACAAAATTTGTAGATAGTAAGCTGAAAAGATTTCTCGAACATGAACCCCAAATTTGTAAAGATTCATGATCCTTTCTTGAAAACATTAATGAGCTCAAATTTAAGGCTGAATTTAATTTTCTAACTGTTGATGTCAGAGATCTATACACAGTCATCCCCCATGAGTTGGGGATTCAATGGGTATTTTTTTTTTATTATTAAAGAAAGGAGCACCTAGTGATGACATTAGTCTAATGGGGAATTATTAGATTTAATTTTGGCTAATAACTTCTTATATTTTGATGGTCATTATTTCTTACAGAAAAGAGGAGTTGCTATAGGTTCATTATGTGGGGCCTGTTTTGCTAATGTAGTCATGGCCACATGGGAACACGAGTTTTTATTTATAAACCCTATTATTAGAAACAAGATATTTTTACACCTGTTACCTGGATGATATTTTTATCAACATAAAGGGTTGTTGTTGTGTCTTTCGGCTTTTCCCGGTTAGGGGTCGCCACAGCAGAACTCCGGTCTGCTAATGATTGGCAGTAGATTTTTACGTGCCGAATTGCTGGCCCTGATGCACAACCTTCAATGAAGTTATGCCCATTCACGCATGTCTCCACACAGAAGACGCTCTGAGAACATAAAGGGTAATGCTGATAAAAGTTTAGAACTACTTGAATATTTTAATAATTCTATTGATTTTCTGGAATTTACTTCTCATTATAATTCTGATGTGATTTAATTTTTAGATATTGAATTAAGGAATGACAAGATAAATTTTAGATATACCTCGAAGATTTTTAGGAAAAAAAAAACATATTCCAATCCTTTTTTGCATTTTTCTAGCTCCCATCCTTTTCATCAGAAATACTCTGTTGTAAAAGGCCAATTAGTCAGAGCAGCTAGGATGGTCAGTTTAGAACAAGACTTTTTCAATGAGTATGATAATTTAAGGGATATGTTTCTTAAACAAAGGTATATATCTATTTTAGTGGATCAATTAATTAATGAAGTACAAATAAGAGAACTACTGGGTATTTTAAACCAATTTTAAATCATCAGGGCTGGCTTGAAAGTCTTGAAAGGTTTGTAGACCATGGAGTTCAAGAGAATAATTTTTTGACAATAAGCTTTAGTTTTAGTTTCATTACCCCTTTTAGTATTGATGCTATTTACCTTAAGGAAATTTTATATAAAAATTGGTACCTACTGTTGGATGATATTAGTTTAAAACAAAAATTGGGTGATCATCATAGGATTCTTTTTAAGAAAGGTATCAATTTTAAAAATGTATTTGATTCTAAAAGTTCATTTGATTCTAAGAAATTTGCTCTAACTAGATGCCTGGAATGTATAAGTGCAAAGCTTGCCCTTGTTGTAAATATGTTGATATTGGCAATAATTTTACAGTCCGTAATACCAGTTATGAGATCAAGGGTAGATTTAACAGCAACTCTAAAGGTGTCGTTTATCTGGAAAGGTTATACAGTAATATGTCTGGCTAGGGCATTATGAAAATGCAATTTGTTAATACTATAAATATGCTCATATAGTCATTCTCTAAATCTGCGTTCTGTTTTATCTATATAAAAATAATTGAGCAAGCGTCACCTGATTAAAGAGGGAGTCCTTGGACTCTTAAACTGGAATGCTATGAGCTTAAGTGGAAAGTTTGATTAAATGCTTATAGCTTTCCTGGGTTGAATGATACATGCTCAATACAGTGCTTATTAAAACTGAAGGCACTGGATGGGTAATGTTTTTAGTGTTTCTATGTGATGGTTTTTATCATTGTATTTCAATCTAATGTGTTCTCTGTTCTATCATACTAATATGGTAGGCAGGTACATTTATGAATGAACTGACTGTTTAGTTGTAGTTCAGTTTTTGAACCACAAGACGGTGTTGTTTTCTAAAGATTTGTTTCAGTGATGTAATTCCTTTTGGGTCACATGATTTAATGGAGGGATATTTAAACTGTGTTTTTTACTTTGCTCTTGTTGTCTGAAGAAGGCTGTTTTAATAAAATATGGATGAAAGCACTAACATCATTTAATATCTAGTGTCCAATTCTTGATTTACCCTTCCGCTTCTTCTTAGTACTTGTATTACTAGGTTTTGTGAATTTTTTTTGCCTTTGAGTAAGTTATATGTAGTTGACCTTTAAGCCACACACAAATTCACCACTGTGAGATTAGAACCTCTTACCTAACAAGACACACAATATAGAGATGGCAGTATGAATTGCAAATGCCACAAGTAATAATTAGGCCAGCTAATGAATCTATAATGTGTCAGTAGAAATCAACCCCACTCTCATTGGATTTCTGGCCATAGTATAGGTTCATAGGTTCATAGGTTCATACTAGGCTACCTGCCCTAGGGCATTTACAAGCCTAGCCAGAGTGTGTTTGGCTTTCACCACCCATTTTAAAATGAATCTTGCTATGCCCTTTTTCGAGGTTAGTATACTGTGCATCTGTCTAACAGTGACACAGAAGTGATACCCGGAGTAAATCTACGATCTCCCATCCACTCATCAAGATTCCTCTTGAAGAGAGTCAATGAGGGACTCTGCCTAACCTGGACTGGGATTTTATTCCAGAATGAAGGGAGCCTCTGGGTTATGAATCTGTCCCTTCAGCATGTCCTATTTATTTCAGTGCTGAGGTTCAAGTCTCTTGAGTGCATAGCTCGATGGGATTTGGATTTTTCTGAGGTGCAGCATGTCCATTAATTCTAGGTTGGACATGGCTTAATACGTCAGGCACAGATCGCCTCTGAGCAGGCGGTATGCCACTGAGTAGAGCTGGAGTTTCTTTAACTGGGCAGCATATGGCATCTGTTTGAGCCCTTTGATCCTCTTGGTGAGGTACTTTTGTGGTCTTTCCAGTTGCTGCAGGTGTCTGGTAAGGTACATCCCAAAAGGGGCATTGTACTCAGTTATGGGCCTGATGAGGGATTAGTAAAGAGGCACGATGACCTCCCCTGATCTAGATGTGAATCCCTTCATGATTAGGTGGGCTATATAAAATGATTTTCTAACCACTTTGGCCACGTGGTTGTCGAATGAGAGACTGCTATCAACTTGGGTCCCCAGGTCCCTAATTACTTCTTTCGTACTTAATGGATTACCATCTATGTGGTAATTTGTGGGCACTTTGTTTTTGCCAAAGGGGATGACTATACACTTTTTGACATTTAGCTTGAGGCCATGGCTCTGGCACCAGTTGTCTGTTTCTATGAGGCCCTTTTGTAGGATGCTTGTGTCAGCTGGAGAGTCGATTATGGCGCCCAGTTTGCACTCATCTGTGAACTTGGTCAGCCACAGTCCTTCCATGTTGGCCTGTACCTCCGAGAAATATATACCGAACAAGAGAGGTCCCAGGACTGAGCCTTGTGGGATGCCACTTGTAACTGGTTTGGAGTCTGACATGGCTCCAGCAATTCTAACCATGTGGGTTCTGTCCTTGAGCCAGTTTGCAACCCATCTAGTGACATAGGGGTTTATATTTAAGCTGGTGAGCTTATCTATAATGACCGAGTGGGGTATTGTATCGAAAGCTTTTGTGAGGTCCAGGTAGGCTGTGTGGACCACCTTCCCCTCGTCAATGGCCTTGGTGACTGTTTCAAAGAAATTGACCAGGTTTAAGAGGCAGGATCTGCCCTTAACAAAGCTGAACTGGGTAGGATCCAGTGTCTGTAGTTCCCCAATATCTTTATTTAAGAGGTCCATGATGATCCTTTCCATAGCTTTGCAGACCAAGCTAGTCAGGCTTATGGGGCGATAGTTTCCAGGATCCATTGAGGCACCACCTTAGTGGATAGGGACCACTATTGCTGTACACCACTCTTTGGGTACATATCCTGTAGTAAGACTGAGACTGAACAGTAGTTTTATGTTTGGGTTTAGTTCTTCTTGGAGTTCATGTAGGACGCAGCCCGGGACACCGTCTGGTCCCATTGATGCTGTGTTTTTTCCTTTGGAGAGGGTGGCTCTTACCTGAGCATCTGATATGTCAGGGGGACAGCACTCTGCTGGGATAGATATTTGCCCTTTTGGTGGGGAAGGGGGGGGAGAAGTTTGCGCTGAACTTGTCAGCTAGGATGTTGGCAATGTCTGTGGGTTCAGTGTATTTTTTGTCATTTTGGACTAATTCTGAGCATATCTGGGAATTTTCTCCCAGGTTACTAACATAACTAAAGAAAGCCTTGTGATTATCCTTAATGTCCTGTGCAATTTTTCTCTCGAAGCTGGCCTTAGACGATTTTATGAGTGCCTGTAGTTTTTTGCTAATACTGATCAGAGATGCCTTCCCTTTTTGGGATATTGCTCTATCATGTAGTAGCTTCCTCCTTCTATTGTATAGTTTGTTTATGGCTGGGGTCCACCAGACACGACACCTGCCTTTGGAGGATTGGGTCTTGGTTTTGTTTGGGATTGCATGATCCATGCATTCCTGAAGGTGTTCATAGAATGCTTTTATAAAGGACTCTGTGGTCTGGGCTGGATTTTCCACAAGCCTGGTTTTCTGGGCAGTGGCTGGGGTCAGGATGTGAATATCTAGTGAGATTAGTTTATGGTCTGATCTTACCAGTGAGGGATACACTTCTGGCCTGGAGCATAGAGTCCCCATGTTGGTGATGATCAGGTTCAGTATGTTTTCCTCTCTTGTGGGAGTGGTAACAAGCTGTTCCATACCATTTGAGTTTATAAATTCTAGGAACCTTTGGGCTAGGGTGTTGGAGCTAGAGTAATGCTCCCAATCTATGTTTGGGTAGTTGAAGTCACCCAATATAATGGTGTTTGGAGAGACCTTCATATTTTCCAGTGTTCTCAGGAAGGCCGAGTGGGGTTCCTGGGTTTGGGAGGGTTGTCTGTAGCAGGCTATAAACTGGAAGTCAGTTTTACCCACTGTTAGTTGCACATGGATAGTCTCTGATGCTTCGTGCTGTGCCACCAACCTGGAGGTGTGGGTATCTTTGACGAATATTGATACTCCCCCTCCTTTTGTGGTTCGGTCCAAGTTTTGGGGCTGAAAAACATGCTATGAGGTATAACCTGGTAGTGGTGGTATGCAGGATGTATACCCAGAGTTTCATTGGATTTCATGCCAGAGTACATAGGATATATAAGTAGGATGAAAAACATAAAAATAATTGCTAAGTTGGAAATAGAGTGATAAATGTTAAAAATAAAGCACTAAGGCCACGGGGATCTGTTAAAGTGTGACATATAAATAAGAAAACAGTTTGAGAGCATTAAGACTGCACTCAAGAGTAACTGCAACCTTTAAAAAGACTAGATCCATGCACATTGTATGAATTATTAGACTTTCATTGCCTAAAAGGAAAAATGTAAGAAAAGTGTTCAGTTTAAGAAGATTAAAAGTGCTACTTTAGATTTTAAATTGAACATTTTTAGGCTCACTCTTTTTTTTTGTTCTAAAGGTTGCAATTACTCTTGAGTATTTCCAGCTTAGCAATTGTTTTATGTTTTTCATCCTACTTAGGTGTTCAGTTGAATATCTATATACATGTTCATTCATATTATGATTTGATTTTGGCACACAAACCTGATGCGGTATTTATTTGATATGAAAGTGATCTTTGTTAAAAGTTGTATATTTATCAATATTTATTCTGGCAGATGTCTATCGGTAGGTCTTTTTGTTAGTCACTCAGTCATTTTTAGTTAGTTTGGTTTCTTAATTAATAACGTTTTAATTAGTTGGTTAGCCTATACAAATGAGATTGTAATTTGTCTCTAGGTTTCTAGATTCAGTTTTAGGTAGCACAGTCTCTGATTACGCTATGGTGTTAAGGGAGAAGTGGACATGGCTAAATGCTTTTATAGTTAACAGAACCACCCTCTGTTACTACTCCCTTGCTCCAAACAACCTGATTATATATAAGGAATGTTATTATGCTTGTCATTACACTCAACTAGGATCGCTTGTTGGTGCGTTTTATAAAGGATAGCCCATTTGTAACTCAGCTGTGGACTACCTACTATTTTCTATTTGATTATTCTGTAGCACGTATTTTATAGTTATATTTTGCACTTTGATTTTTATTAAGTGAACTAAGTGCATTACATAATATAGGAAGTGAACACCACATCCTCTACACTGCAAAGTTTCATCATGATATATATTCCAATTCTAACTGGATTTCTAGTCATAATACACAGGATATATACAGCTATTCTCATTGGATTTATGGGATTCATACACAGGACATAAGTATATTCCCCCATTCTCATTGGATTTCTGGCCATGGTACACAGGATATATACCCCATTCTCACTGGATTTCTGGCAACAGAACAAAGGATTTATACCCCCATTCTAATTGTATTTCTGGGAATAGTGCACAGGATATATACCCCCATTCTCACCGGATTTCAAGCCAGAGTACATAGGATATATATCCCCATTCAGATTGAATTTCTGGCTATAGTACACAAGATATATACCTCCATTCTCAGTGGATTTCTGGTTATAGTACACAGGATATATACTCATTCTCACTGGATTTCTGGTTATTGGATGGTGCAGTGGTGCAGCGGTAGCATTGTCGTCTCGAGCAAGAGGTTCTCCAGTTTGATTCTTGGCTGGAGTGCCTTCTGTGTGGAGTCTGCATGTCCTCCCTGTGTTCATGTGGGTTTCCTCTGGTTTTCGGCCATGTTCAAAGACATGTCTCTGGGGGGTTTTCCCCCCAGGCCTCTACTGAAAATTGGTGCGGTTCCAAGTTAGACTTTCCCGGTTAGCAAATGTTGAATAAATAAATATTGTACGCAGGATATATAACCCTATTCTTAGTGGAATTCTGGTTTTAGTACACAGGATATATAGCACCCATTCTCATTGGATATCTGATTATAGTACACAGGATATTTACCCCATTACCATTGGATTTCTGGTTATTCTTCTCAGGATATATACCCCCATTCTCATTGGATTTCTGTCCACAGTACACAGGATATATATTACTATTCTCATTGGATTTCTGGTTATAGCACACAGGAAATATATATCACAGCAAACAAGATGTCGCTTTCAGAAGGGAATCCCAGCAGAAACTTCTAGTGAGAAGAGATTTGTTTATTGAAGTCAGATATCATTTACCATGGATTTCTGGGGATTAACTGTGAAAAATAAATCACCATGTCATCTACCTATGAAATTAATGCTTTGCATGCTGGTTGCAGTCCTTTCTGATATAATTGTTGTATGCCATGTGTGATGCTGCCAGCCCAGCTAGCTGGAATTTTGTAAATAATTATATGTAATTTATGAATATTACTATGAGTTATACACAATGGTATGTTATGTACTGAGCTTCAAGAATGTAACCACAGTGTACCCTACTGGAAAAGAACAGAAATGTATATAAACTAGATACCCATGCAAATGTATGTTTTAATGGCAGAAGCTAGAACATACAGAGTTAATTAGCAATACTTCAAGAAAATAAGTTGAAATCCAAGTGTTTTATGATTCTGTTATCTATCAGGTTCAGCACAGCGCAGACACAATATCTAGAGCTAGATGTTTTTCTATTGTCTTGAAACAGAAATAATTACTAGGTTTTAAATATAAAAGTGTTTAATTGTTTTACAGCTTCCAGGTCTGAGCAAACATCTGAGAGATATGTGCTTCTCACACAGAAATGATAAAATTCTGTTGGTATTTGTTAGCCTGGGAAATTAAAGCAGGTGACAAAGAGTGACGTCATCCAAGCTGGCTTAGCAATAATGTTTGATAGCAATTTAAGAACTCTCTTAGACAAATATTGTGCATTTTGTATCTTGTCTTGGACCTAGAAACATCCATTCAGCACTTCTGCCTGCATGTTGCTCTGCAAGTAAGATTTAGGCATAGTATTTCTTTTACAGATAGATAAGAATATAGTAAGATTAGTTTAGATGTTTTCTGTATTTATCCGAGACTGTCCTGCAATGTTGTTTTAAAATATTTCCTGTGATTCTGAACTCTGTAGTTACTGTGTTATTTGAGTATTGTCTTGTTCTTTTGTTATTTATTATTAAATATATTTAAAACTTTTAATTGTGACTGGTTTGTTTAGAGATATTTAAGTTCTTAGAGTACTTGTATATTTATTTGGTGACACTATATATACCACTCCTAAATAGCCTTAGTCTTGGTCACACTTACCATTTGGATTAGTAATATTACACAGTAAGATTGGGCACCCTTTGGTAAGGGCCTTAAAAGTAGTAGATAAGTAGTGAGTGGTGGCAGCTAGAACTACCTTATAGCCTGTGCAGAAAGGGGCATAGCTAGTAAACCTGTGCCAGCCTTTCCCAGGTGTGTGTTTGTGTTTGTGTATAAATCAAATATCAAAGTGTGTGTGTGTGAGCTACTTGGACAGGGACACGAAACACTGGTTGGACAGAGAGGGTGCTGGAGGTTTTGGCTTGGCCACTCGGCTGAGATCTCAACCCTATAGCTGTGCCAGTGGGGAGTCTTAATGGGCATCTGGAGAAAGAGGCAGAAACCAGCCCCAGACTGACTGTGATCTCTGTGTGCTCTTAAGAGAAATTGTCCTTTACTCTGTGTGTGTACTTGTCATCCTCCCAATGTGTATGTCCCTCACTGGTGCTAGTGGTGAGGATTGAGACTCCTTGATTACTGGGTCAATGCAGGGGTGTCATACCATGTTTGAATTATACAGGCATTAGTTTAGAACTTCATAATTTGTTCTTTGTCTTAATAGAGGGTGAGAGGAGATATTAATGTATTAACGCTAAAATATCGCTTTATTAATCAACGTAATTTTTTTTACTTTGTTTTCATTTACCATTATATACAGTCATAGAAAATATCCCCCCAGACATAAGAGAAGTCATGCTGTTTTTCCCCCAATAACAAGATCAATGTAGGCTAAGAACAAGTTCTAACCTTGGTTTATTTGTACCTTATTTTAGTTGTGTATTATATCTTATTTGCATGTTTATAGAAGTTATTTTGAATTTTTAAGAATGAAAGATGTCCTGCATTATCTTTTTTATTTTTCTTTCCTATTATGAACATATATAAGCAATCATTTGTGAGTAAGTGGGGAAAAAGTTATTGGTTTTCTTTGAATCAGACAGCACTAATATTACTGATCAGTCTAGGCAGTTGTCATCATTATTTTAAAGGCTCAGATATTATTGTTCACATTGTTATTGGTTTACTTTGTGCACTATATTTGACCCTAGCTTGTTCATTATTATTTATAAAGCTTAATTTTGACTTACAGCTGTGCAAAAGAAAGAAAGAAAGAATGGAATAAAAACTGACTTTCAAGAAGATGTAAAAATAAAAACTGACTTTCAAGAAGATGTAAATTATGGAGTTCACAAAAATGTTTCTTAGTGATAGTAACAGCCTTTCTAATGATGATGTAGGTTCACAAATGTTGACAAAAGTAACAAAAATGACTGTAACAAGGCGGTTCTTGTGAGGGGCGGGGAGAAGAAGCTATTGGCTAAGCAGGTTCTGCGGCTTATCTGGCACACAGCGAATCAGAACAGGTGGCTCAAGAGATTCTTATATGTCATTAAAATCAGTTCTTCTTTGCCTCCAGTGGATGTCTGCAACAGGCAACTAATTACAAAGGGAGTTGAATAAACCTGGTAAGGGCATTTGGAAATACACCTTGATTGAACAAAAAACATTAGTTTGAAGCACAAAAGACAAAGAGTCTCAGTAATCCTACTGTTACATTATTAGCAAAATTGATCATAGCGAGTACTTTCTTTAGTCTATATCAGGCTTTTTGAGGTCCTGATGGATGCCTAAGGACCATAAATACACTACTGCAAAATGTTAAAATTTAGCTGCAACAAGAGGGAAATAGTATCTTGGAGAAGTCTTTTCTTCCCTTCTCCAAGGCTTAGCAATCTCTGAGTAAGTGTATATGAGAAAAGCGGATGTAAAAATGATTTTATGTGTAACATTTGATTCTGCACCTTGTTCTTAGCCATTAAAGAAAAGCACTTCATGTTTTGGAGGTTATGGACTCAATGTATTGACTTCCTTACTTTTAGTAAATTGACCAAATTATTCATTTTCAGTTTCTTTTCATGATGGATGAGAGATACTGATTTATGTAAGAGCAAATGTATAGAACTAAAGGAAAGCAAAGCCCCTAAATTAGTTATAGTAGCACTCACCCTGTTCACATAACCATAATTACCAATGGTTAAGGGAGGGGATATTATGTAGTGAACAATAAGTTGGTGTCCTGTCTACAGTACTGATTGTTCATCACTTTCCCAAAAGGATCTGGACTTAACAATTTTCTAAAAATGAAATCAATACATTGTAAAGTTATGTATTAGCGTAAGTTATTAAATGGCACTTTCGTAATATAAAATCCAATGGCTACCAGCCCATTTGCAGTTGCAGAATGACAGAACATTTCCCGTGCATTTTTGACCCTATTTGCTCTCCATAGGAATACATTGATAGTTTCTGCTAGTGCCACATTGTGCTGCTTGCCAAGGAGTGAGCCGTAACTCCTGTTTCCTCATGGCACTCTTGGAAGCACTACTATCACTGCCTATGGAAGTCCATACTCACTTCCAGACATATGCAACCTCCTAGCTGCACAGCTCACCACCCATGCAGCATGGAGCTGCCCAGCCCCATAAACTGTCTGAGCCTTTAGGCTGCCTACCTTCCCCCAGGCTGAACAAGCCAACACCGGCCACTCATTCCCATCATCCCTTTCTAATCCTACAAAGCTGGTACCATTAACTGAACATGGGTTCACTGCAGCATAGTAAGGGCCTTATCTCTCTATGGCATGAAGCCACTATCAGTTGGGGTAATTTTGGCATATCTAAGACTAATAAAGATGAAAAAGACCATTGATTATGATCTGTAAGGCAATCTAATGGATCCAAGTTAGAACTGCTGTCTGTTTTTAGACAGAGTCTTAAATGAATGTATGGTCAGAGTTGCCTTTTACTAAAGATTTTTTTAATTTTTCAGAAAAGATAAACATCTTGGTTACTATAGATATCAGATCCCTTGGTTTAATTTCTCCAAGTCTTTTGGGTATCTAGACCCCATTCCTAACTCATAGTATAATTAAAATTCATGAAATTAGTATTGTTTTAATCTTTGATGTTAGCCAAAAGTGCTCTTTGCAGCACCAGCAATGTGCCTAGAATTAACTCCTTTTGCAATTCATACGGAGTTATATGTATCGGTAACATATCTACGTATGACTGTAAATTCATTTGTATAAGACCCATTGTTCCTACTACTATTGGAACTGTGTGGGTATCCTTCTTCCACATTGGCCTAGTAAATCTTCGCATTTTATGATTTTAGGTCTCGCTGTACATACGACACTAGAGTCAATGGGTGTAGCAATTTCAGTGATCAATGCTACTTTTGTTTTCTTTTCTTAGACCACTATATCTGGTTTTCATGCATCTTTCTGAACTGTTGGAAACGTGCAATCCCAAGTGATGAAAACTTAATCATTTTCTATAATGCTTTGTGGCTCATGTTTCCAATGTTTTTCAGCTACTTCAGTATTATAATGTTTGCACAATCCCCAATGCAACAGTCTTGACACATTATTATGCCTTTCAGTATACAGGCCTTCTGCCATTATTGTATCACACCCGAAAACAAGATATAAGATTGTTTCCAATTCTGTTTTGCAAAGGCTGCATTTGTATGTTTCTCCCACATGTTCAATGGACTTTGTAAACTAACATGCATGTAGTCCACTATTTTCTGGGGTCAATTCTGATTGACATGAGGTTGTTCCAAGAGTTTTCTCTACTGCAACTATATTTATGCATTTTCCACATGTCTTGCCTTTTCATCTGATCCTTCACCTTATATTCTTTCTTTTAATTTTTTTTTGTTTGTTTTTTTTGGTACATTCCATTGCTGCCTGATTTCTATCTACTTCTGGTTTGATTTCCATTCCAGCTTGACATCAATATGCTACTGCTAGACTAAACAGGGAAGTCATCTTAAACTTATTCTCCACATGTTTTAAAACTTTCACTACATTGGGTCTTGTGAAGTCAGCAGATATGTATGCAATCCTACAATTGCAGATGTATAGATGTAATCAGTTTCTAGGAGGCCCATACCTCCTTCAGAATGGGGGATGTATAATCTTGATATACACTGATTTTTATAAATCATTTGAGAAGCATGAAGCATTTTTCTTGTTTTCCTGTCCAACTGATCCAACACCTTTTGGGGCCAGTCAGTCACTCCAAAACTGTTAGGACAGGAAGAGTAAATTGGTTTATAGCTTGAACTTTTTTCCTAGATGTCAGAACTGATTGCAGTATTAATTTTAGTCTTCTAGAACATTCCTAAGTTTTATTCACATTTATGCATGTTTTATTGTTGATCCTTCATTTCCTAAATATGTATACACTCCCTCTTGCTCAAGTTCGTTTATTTCTTTTACTTCCCATTTGTTTACTGGGTTAGTCCGACTGGACACAAGGTGATCGTTTTCAGCAGAGGCCCATGGAGAAAAGCTCCAGATACATAGTAAAAAATGATAAAAAATAATAAAAATAATAAAAAATATATATATACATAGCTATTTGTGCAAAGAGCATAGAACACATAAAAGGAGTAAAATCAGAGTTTTACAAATGATGCAGCATACAATGGTTAGAATATTGAGAAACAAATTAAACAATATTATACAACAAATATGAATACAATTTTTATATCACATTCCTGTCTCAGACTGATGTTTTCTTGGTGTTGCAGCTTTTCTGCTTTAAAGGTTGCATTTTGCACATTTATCAAGACCAAATGACATTATTATATCATGTTAAATTCTTGTATCATCTGAGAAGGTTTTGACCAATTGCAGTTGTGCTTTCTGTTACTAATCTGATGAATTGTACAGTTTCAAATCATCCATAAAAAGAAGATGAGAAGTCTTTACACTGTTGTTTTCTGGAAGCCAAACTTAAGCCGTGATCTAATTGGTTAAGTAGACAGCTTAATTGGTTAAGGGAAAGACAAAAGAGCAGTGGTGACAAAGATTCACACTGGACTATCCCCATTTGAATTTTTATGCCCAGAATAATAATTTGTCCTTTATCATGGCTTATCTGCAAAGTGGTTTGCCACTGTTTATGGCTGCTGTAATATAATCGATCTGTGTAGGGTGTATCTTATACATTTTTAAGCACCCTTTTATCCATGAATGCTGAATACTATCAAATGTTTTTTTTTACTCTATCCATGCTATAGTTAGATTCTTCTTCTTCTTACAGTTCTTCATTATGACTTTATTTAACAACAAATGATCCTTTGTTCCATATGACTTTGTTTTGTTATCTTTTCTTTCTATTGCCATGATTGAGTTTTCTTCTAAATGACTATAAACTCTGTTGGCATCAATTCCAGTGTAGAGTTTATATATCATCAGAAGGCAAGTTATTAGTCTATAGTTTTAAGGATAGCTTGTAGATTCGCTCTTAAGGAGGAATATTGTTTTTCCTAATGTTAACCAGGTTGGCATCTGTTCAGGGTGTACATATAAATAGTTCTTATTCATGGCTAAATCTTTATGTAAATATGTTAATACTTTCATCCAGAGGTACTGCACCATGGCCTGGGGTTTTTCAATTAAAAACCTTTCTTATCTTTTTTTTGTTCAATTTTTATGGTCATTACTTCATCCCATTTCATATATTGCACATCTGAGCTTCTTATTTTTTCTTTTAATTATTTTGTCCATTCAGCGCCTTTGTTATGTTCCATAGGATCTTCACTGATATTTCTTCAAAATACATCCATTTTTCTTTTTTTGTGTTTCAATTCCTTTTGCCTTTGTCAAAGGGAAAAGCTTCAAAGACCAATTCATGTAAGGTTCAAGCAAGGCACCATTTATTAACTTGTAGCAAGGGGACAAAGCATGCTGGTAGAATGGTTTGTCTGAACATTAATAATTAGTATGGCATTTTTATACAGTTCTTTCCATGTCACACAGAAGTGTTACTTCTATTGCTGACATAGTTAGACACAGCTTTCTGTATTATACTACAGAAAATGTTACTAGACTAATTTCTGACTAGTTGAGAATAACTGCTGATTTAAAAAACATTTGAGAAAAACAACCTGGCCTTGGGGCTTATTTTAGCCCACCACAAACTTTCAATTCTTCAATTGTGCAGTTCTAATACATGTGTTACATTTTGCCTAGATTCAACGTACATTTCTAGCTTAGGTACAAGTAATGCTGACTACAGTTTATACTTTTAAGCATCCATTGTGTTCCTTATCAAAGCTTCTAGCAGCTGTGTACTTTCTCATGGCATAAGCAGAAAATCAATAACTCTTTGTTAAGTCTCATGACACTAGTAGAAATGAATTACTTCTTGTTATTTGCTGACATTAGCAGAAAATAGAATGCTTCTTGTTAAGTTTCTAATAGCTGTGCAGATTCATGCAGTGCGAACAGAATAAATGTATTAACCCTTTTAAACCTCGAATGCACTAAGCATGCATATTACTAATACATATTTTTCTAACATTTCCCCCCCTTTTAATACTTTTATTCTACTTTCAAAATAAGTATAAACAGTTTTTTTTCTCTTCCCCTAAACCTCTTCCTACTCAGGATTTGCAGTTAAGAGAGTCATTCAGTTTAAACTTATGAAAGCATTTTCAATTTTTCAGCAATTCTTCAAGTTCAGCACCTTGGTATAAGGTTTCTGAAACTGACATGTCTATAAAGTCTTTAATCAGTCTTTTCATGCAGGGGATGCAGCAGCACACACATACCACCAGCAGGATCATTCCTACACAGATGGCAATCAGGATGTTCATTAGGATACTGCCCCACCCCCAAACAATCTCTGGAAAAAGTCCATCAATGGATTTGGTCCTGGCTTGGTCATAGCCAACACCAGCTGAATTACCTCAAGGTGATTGTCTATCCCGTGTTTGTGGTCAGGAATATATGAACACCATTCCTCCTGGATTAAAGCGCAAGTACCTCCTCTCACCACTAGGGTGAAGTCAAGAGCCATGCGGTTTTGAAGCACTACAGTTCTCATGGCAGTCAGTTCATCATTCACCAATTCTAGAGCGGAAAAGGTTGCATTGCTCATTATTTTGAGAAGATTAGACAGTTTTCTCAGTTCCCAGATTGATTTCTTTGTTCCATATGCTGGCAGTACACCTGCCCACGAGATGATGGTATCACCCAAGTCCATATGTGACAGTCCATTTTCCCCCTAAGCTTATAGCATGATGGTTTTTCTAGCCCGCATTGCTTTGCCCCACTGGGTTGACAGGCTTCTTGATTTCTTGTCGAACATTCCGAATTTTCCCCTGAGGTAAAACTGCTGTGTGTCATACGGTCGGAACCAGGTACCCCAAATAACAACTGCCGGACCAATTCTCAGGTAACCACTTATATGCTTTCCTACCACATACAAAGTAGCAATCTTCTACTTTGGTAGCAACTTTACTATGTTCTGGCTCTGGATGAAACATTTTTTGTCAACTATAATCAGTTGTTTATAAAGGTCAGCATTATGTTTTAATTCATCAGTTGTCCTGTGCATCAGTTCAAAAAATTAATCATAGCTTGTGTTGCAATAGGAACCTGTGTTATCAGTTTTATTGTAGAATCTATGGGGAACAGTCACATTGCAATTGCTCCAACCCACCTGAACTGTATCATATTTGTAAAAACACACAGTCCCCTTCTGTCAAACAGACAAGTGCAATGCTACTTTATCTTGTGATGTGACATCTGATGTATCATAGACTAAGTTTTCCTAGGTCTTGTTGGCTCCTAGGGGGACTGAAGTTAACAATAACCCCCTGTATGCTGTTGGCAAATCTGTGCAAATCCAGCAATTTGAAACATTGAAGGTCTCAACATACACATATTTGATTGCCTGGTAAGTGTTGAAGTTTGGGTGCCACTCTATGTGCAACTCTCCACGCTTATTCAGTTCAGTTTGTGTGGCTGGGAAAAGGAATGGCCACAACAAAAAGATTATTGTCACTAGTACAGTCAACAGGATGATTATGCAATACTTTTGAGGAAACGGTTGTTCTGCATTCCTGTTTTCTCCGACTCTTTCGAGTAGGTGTATTTGGATTTTTCTGGAATCCATCATTTTTGCTTTTGACATGTGATCTTACTCTCTGCCCCAATAGGACCTTCAGCACAGATGGTTTCTTCACTGGGGTTGAGATGGATCAGTCCTATTGATCTGATCCCCCTTTGTAGCCAGACTTTGTGCTGAAGGCCCCGATGGAGAGGTAAGATTTTTGTCCAGTTCAAAGTTTTTAACTAGTTTGCAGTGCATCAGGTGGATCCACAAAGCTCGCTCTGCTATCTTGACTGCAGTGGGTGTCGAAAGAAGCGCCTGGTATGGACCTTCCCACCTTGGTGATGACCAGTTCTTCTTTTTTACAACTTTTATCCACACCCAGTCCCCGGGTGTCACTGCCACCTCTGATGTCTCGGTTTGCTTTCTATCTGAAACAGAATTTGACTGCAACAGATGTTTAGAATTCATGACTTTCTTCATATATTCAGCTAGTGTAAAATCTTTGTTTGAGGACATGAGAAGTTTCCATTGGAGTGTATAATAAGCCCTTCCAAATAGTTTTCCAAAAGGAGTCAATCCTTTTGCAGTTGGAACAGTTCTCATGCTCAACAGCACCAGGGGCAAACAATACAGCCAATTCTTTCCTGTCTCAGCTATTAACTTTCTCAATTTGTTTTTTAATATACCATTATGCCTTTCAACTAGCTCTGCAGATTGCGGATGGTATGCACAATGATTTTTTAAAGAAATACCAAAATGCTTACTTAACTGCTGCATGGTTTGGTTTACAAAGTGTGTACCATTGTCACTGTAGATCCTTTCTGGAATGCCAAATCTAGGGATGATTTCTTTGACAAGTACTTTTGCCACCGTGGCTGCATCTGGATTTTTGATTGGAAAGGCTTCCACCCATCTGGAAAACATATCTACAATAACAAGACAATACTTCTTATTTTCACATTTGTTCAATTCTATGAAATCCATACAGATAGTGTGAAACGGATATGGTGGTGTAGGGAAACTCTCTTGCTTGGGCTTTAACGCCCTTGTGCATGATGTTTGTTGCAAATTTGACACGTCAAACAAAATTTTTTAGAGTAGTTTGTAAATCCATACATTGTGAACACCTGGTTCACCAGCTGTACCATCCCCCCTGTTGAGACATGGCACTGCCCATGGCTCAACAAAGCTGCATATCTAAACAAATTAGATGGTAGTATCAGTTTCCCTTCTTTAGAGATGTACAGCCCCTTTTCGAGAATTGCTCCTCGTTTTACCCATCTTTGTTTTTCAGCTTGCGTAGTGAGTGCATTGTTTTTATCATTTCTAAGTCTAAAATCTCAGACGGTTGTAGTTCCTCATTTAAAAGAAACACTTCTGTAGCTGCTTGTTTTGCAGCTGTATCAGCTCTTGCATTACCTTTTGAAGTCCTATTTTGTTGCTTGGTGTGAGCTGTGCATTTACAAATGGCTACTTTCTGAGGTAACTGAATAGATTCTAAAAGATCTAAAATAAACTGTGCATGATTTATAGGTTTGCCAGTAGATGTTATCATTCCTCGGTTTTTCCACTGTTGCGCAAAAACATGTACAGTAGAAAAAGCATACTGGCTGTCAGTAAAAATGTTTACACATTTACCCTTTGCTAAGATACATGCCAGTGTCAAGGCAATCAATTCTGCTGCCTGTGCAGATAAGTTTGTGGTAAAGGTTTTGCTTCTATAATCTCAGTGTCAGAAACTACTGCATATCCTACTAGGTTCTGTCCTGCAGTACCCCTTTTGCACAAGCCATCCACATAGTATGTCACCTCAGCATCATCCAAGAGGACATCCATGAGATCTTTTCTAGGTAGTGTCTTTTGCTCAATTACCTGCAGGCAGCGGTGCGGTGTGCCATCTGCAAGGGTCACAAGCAGAGTAGAAGGGTTCAAAGTCATGCATCGCTCAATTGTCACGTGAGGTTGACTCAACAATATAGTCATGCAGGAAAGATGCCTAGCAGGGGAAAGATATGCCACCTTTTCTTGTAGTAAAATAATCGCGACTGCATGAGGCACTCTCAAAGTGAGAGGGTGGAATAAGACTACTGAGGCCGAAGCCTGTACTGCCATTGCAGCTGCAACTACTGCTTGTACACAGTGGGGTAAGGACCTTGCCACTGGGTCTAGTTGTGATGAATAGTAAGCAATGGAGCATTGCTTATCCCCATGCTGTTGTGTTAACACTGATGTCATATAACCTTGCTTACAATCTACAGTTTGGAAAAAACGTTTATGGTAGTTTGGTAATCCTAGAACTAATGAGGATGCTATTAACTGCTTCAGTTTGCAGAAAGCAGATTCTGCTTCTGGTGTCCATTGTAATAAATCCTGTGCTGCCATAGGCTTCTTATATATAAAGTCAGTTAGCTGTGCAGATTCCAAAGCATAGTTTGGAATCCAGCTCCGGCAAAAATTAGTTGTACCCAGGAAGGACATCATTTCCTTCTTGGTAGTGGGTTTTGGTGCTTGCAAAATTGCTACTTTTCTGTCCTCATCTAATGTTCTGCCTTCCTTGGATATTACATATCCCTGGTATTTTACTTGTTTTTTCCAAAGCTGCAGTTTATTTTTGTTTACCTTATGTCCTTCAGTGGCTAAAAATCATAATAGCGCTATGGTATCTTCTCTACAATCTTGCTGGGTGGGGGCCGCCAGCAAGATGTCATCAACATAAAGTAAAATCTGACTGCCTCTTGGTGAGGTGAATCCCGCCAAGTTGCTTGCCATTTCTTGTGAGAATATTGTTGGACTTTCACAATATCCCTGTGGTAGTCGCATATGTGTATACCTTTTCCCCTGAAATGTGAATGCAAACCAATACTGGCTATCAGGGTGTATCGGTATAGAAAAGAACGCATTGCTGGTGTCTACCACAGAAAAATACTTCTGTTGAGGTTTTAAATCATTCAACAGGGTGTGTGGGTCTGGCACCGTAGGTGTCCTTGGTATTACTGCATCATTTGCAGCTTGTAAATCTTGGACCATACACCATTCTCCATTTGCTTTTTTAACTGGAAATAAGGGTGTGTTACATGGTGAATCGGGAGATTCTACTAGTATCCCTCCTTTAAGTAAGGCTGCTATAATAGGCTTTATCCCTGCCTCTGCATCTTTTCTTAAGGGATACTGTCTTTTCTGTGGTCTAAATGCTGGCTTGGGCGTGATAGTAACTGGTCCCACTGTACGAATAAGTCCTACATCTGACTTTCCTGTTGACCAGAGAGTTTCTGGTATATTCTGTAAGGCATTCTCTTCCTCCTTTAATAGGAGTGCTAATCAGCTGTCCTTGCTAGACTGCAAGTGCATGGCTGGGTGGGTCTGAGTTATCCAATTCAACTTCTGTATTTGTATTCCCTGTTCTGACAGTTCTAATTCTGTCTGTTTCTCCCATCTCGTGACTTTTTCTCCTAGGTCTGCCCATTCTATATTTCTGTGTTTGGTTAAGCTAACATGTGGTAATCGATTAGATTTATAAAGTGCAAAGAACTCCTGGGGCAATGAACAGCTGGCTACACTGTTCCCTTCTGTAACCCAGTATAGGTTACGCAATATCAATCTGTTTGCATGATTTTTAAACAATTCTTGCTCATATTCCTTATCAGGTCCTGGTGTGTTACAACAATACAGGGTACAGTGCAACAGGTGTTGCTTATCAATGTCAAGGGAGGGGAACTTGCTGATAGCTACATTCATTAATTCTTCGGTCACAGTCCCTGGACCAGTCGTAACCAAGTCCTGGCTGCACCAATAAAACATTTCACCCTCCGATTGCACTGCAAAGGTATCAATTTGTCACTGTGCTTCCATACCCTGCATGGTTGGGACTACTGCTATACCAAATAGTTACATGAGGTCTCTGCCCAAGAGGTTTACTGGGCATTTTGCAGAAACAGCAATTTTGCTTTTCTGTGTCAATCCTGAAACTGGATCAGTTATTGCAATGTTACAGGAAAGGGGCTCCAATACAGCTGTCCATTAGCTGCTTTTACCAGTATGTAATCAGGTGACTTCATGTTTTCTGGCAGTTTGGAGAGATGTATCAGGGTTTATGATGCCCCTGAGTCACACAAGAATTTGACTTCCCTCCCTTCTACCAAGAGTGTAACGTCTGGTTTTGTGTCTGCTAAATAGAGCTCCAAGCTCAATAAAGCTAGGTCTAATATTTCATCTTCTTCATTGTCACTAACTTCTTGCACTTCCTCTATCTCCGCTGTCACAGCCTCTACTCCCTCTATCACATTCTCATTCGTCCTTTCTTCACTATCCCTTTCTAATGATTCATGACTACCATATAGTCAGTCCTCACCCTCCTTGTCTTCCTTTGTTGCCTTCTTGTTTTTCCTGCAATCCTTTGCCAAGTGTCCCTTTTTACCGCATTTAAAACATTCACCCCCTTTTCTTTCGCCCTTCAAAGTCCTCTGATCGTTGATCAGATTGTTTGTTTCCCTGTTTATTTTTCTTGCCCTTTTTCCTGGACTGTACTACATAAACTTCTGCTCCATCTTCTACAGAAAATACTTGAGCTTTCTTTTTCTTTATGCTATTAAAATGCCTTTCGGCATGCCTAGCATATTCAAGTAATGACTGTAACCTGCTTGTATGATGGTCTACCATGTGTTTTGTAATAAAACTGCTTATAGGTACAATACTGCCCTTTAAAAATGCATTCTTTAACTGCTGTTCATATGGGGAATCTTGTGTTTGATCTTCAGGAACCTGAATTCCACAGTGGTTATTAAAACATTCTAATAGTCTGGCATAATACCAGTCAATAGTTTCATCTTCTCATTGGATGCATTGATTAATGCAATTCCAGTCTGCCCTAGGCTTCCATTTCTCAGAGATGCAGTCTGTAAGACCTTTTACTCTGTTGTCTAATTCTGCGCTGCTATGTGGGATGTGTCTTTGTGCAGCGTCACGGGGATTCCAGTTGCCACTAATCATGTGCCAATCTGGCCCCACAATTTGTCTAACTACTTTTTCTACCTCTTCTCTGTTTAAGTTATAACTCAGCCTCATTCCTTGTAAATCTTGTGAGAATTTTCTAAAATTAACTTTTGGATGGGGAATTCCCTCAGTGGCTTTCCGGATATCTTCCAGAGTCCAAGGTCTATACACTAAAATAGTTGGGTCCTGATTGTCCTGACCTGCCTGAGGGTTGGGCACTTCTATAAGTGGGCATATTTCTTCTTCACTCATAGATCGTGAATTCTTAACCATTTGATATAACTCGATGCCTTCATTTGAGTTACCTGCCCTTGTTCGAGACCTGGTCCCGATGGGATCTCTAATATACGTTTTTATTTTCATAATGCCTCTTTCTTCAGTGACCACAGGATATTGTGGGGGTGGACTAACCTGTTCACTTGCTTCATATTCTGGTAAGGGAGGCAGAGGTGCTGATGCTATAACTAAGTTATTGTCCTCCTTATCTAAAAACATTGTTTTTGAATTGTTGTTCTTTTATTTCCTGCAATTTACTTCCTCAATCCACCTGTGTGCCTGAGGAATTCCTAATTTGCGTTGCTTTTTTACCTGACTTTTGAAATCATTTTTGAGCTGTTTGACAAGTTTGATAAGTGAGGATTTTTCTAATTTTCTGTTGAATTCATACTTATTAACCCATTTTGAATAATATTTAATATTGTTGGCACGCTGCCACTACATGTATTTTGCGTCTTCAGTTAACGGCGGAATTTGGGGTCTTTTTGGGCAATTATTACCCATTTTGTTTTACCTTTTGATCGTTACGTAACTTCTCTTATTTTTAACGTGGTACCATGGATTTTGTTATAGTCTCTTCAGAATGACTGCCTACTTATTCTGTTTCTCCTGATCTATGACAAGACAGTAATCTTTTCTGTCCTTGACTTGTAAGCAAAATTACAGTCTTGGCAGAAACAATACAAATCTGGTTCCTGATCTAAAACAGAAAACAGGAAAAAGTAGATTCACCTTACCTGAGCCTACATGATTGATCACCTGATTCGCGGAGACCCATCCTTCAGTCGCAGATCAGAAAGTGGCTGGCCTCTTTTGAATGACAATTCAGTCGGAGGGTTTTTCAAATAAGAAGAACCAATTTGGTTTCTTCCCCATACGGTTTCAACCACCTGGCCCATCTGATCCAAGGTGAAAAGAGGGTTCCGATCCGAATGACCAATCTGTCAAAGGAAAAAACTTCAAAGACCAATTCACGTAAGGTTCAAGCAAGGCACCCTTTATTAACTTGCAGCAAGGAGACAAAGCATGCTGGCAGAACGGTTTGTTTGAACATTAATAATTAGTATGGCATTTTTATACAGTTCTTTCCATGTCACCCAGAAGTGTTACTTCTATTGCTGATGTAGTTAGACACAGCTTTCTGTATTGTTCTACAGAAAATGTTACTAGACTAATTGCTGACTAGTTGAGAATAACTGCTGATTTACAAAACATTTCAGAAAAACAACCTGGGCAAGGGGCTTATTTTAGCCCACCACAAACTTTCAATTCTTCAATTGTGCAGTTCTAATATATGTGTTACATTTTGCCTAGATTCAAGGTACATTTCTAGCTTAGGTACAAGTAATGCTGACTACGGTTTATACTTTTAAGCATCCATTGTGTTCCTTATCAAAGCTTCTAGCAGCTGTGTACTTTCTCATGGCATAAGCAGAAAATCAATAATGCTTTGATAAGTCTCATGACACTAGTATAAATTAATTACTTCATTTGCTGACATTAGCAGAAAATAGAATGCTTCTTGTTAAGTTTCTAATAGCTGTACAGATTCATGCAGTGTGAATAGAATAAATGTATTAACCCTTTTAAACCTTGAATGCACTAAGCATGTATATTACTAATACATATTTTTCTAACAGACTTGTTTCCCAATTCTTTATAAATTTTGTGGGCTATCAATGAATTGTTTATTTTGTACTTTTCCTTTATATTTATCTGGTTATCTTCTAAAATTTTCTGCCTGTGTTATCTTTACTTTATTATTTGTAATTGTGTACAGAGATCCACATCTGTTCTAATAATGCACTTTGCTTTTATCACATCCATCTTTCTGAGTATTTTTGTTAATCTGTCCCTGTTTTGTACTCTTTTAACAGTGACAGTTCCTGTTTTAATTGCTTTATAGTTTTCTCTATTCGATACTTTCATGATGGCATTTGATCTCTCCACGTCCTTTCCCTTACTGCCCTGTTTTTGTTGTAATACTTTATCTGTTATTAATTTAGCTCTACAGCAATAGATCCAATTTACTTCTGTTACATCGCCTCAATATCTATGAATAGTCCTGATCACTGTGTTCATTTGTTTGATAAAAACTACTAACATTTTGGGTCTTATTAACTTTCTATAGTCTGTTTCTTTCACTGATCTTAATATGTCTATCCATCTCTAGTAAATCAAGCAACTCTTCACTTAGATCACTTTTTCTAAAGTGAGGGCACATTCTTTGTTCCCCATTTCCTATGGGAATTCTATGGAAAGTTCCAGAACATCTTCCAGTGATATATATTCTTCAGCTGCATCATCCTTTGTACTTGCATGTGGGAACTCACTGGCCTATCACTCTACAACATTGACTGCATCAAAGTTGCCAGAGTTTCCTGTTCCTTTCCTTGGTATGCAACTCCAACTGAATGGTTGTACTGGTTTCCTAATGAAGGCTGCAAAGTATTTTCATATGGCAACTGTTTAGATGTTCCCTGCTACACTGGTTTATCCTTCATGTGGGGATCCATTATTCTATCCTGCTGTGGTGTTATCATAGGTTCATAGGTTCATAGGTTCATACTAGGCTATCTGCCCAAGGGCATTTATAAGCCTAGCCCATAGTTATGTGGCTTTCGCCACCCCTTTAGTTTGAATAAAAACTATGCCTATCATTTTTCTGTGCCTCTGTCAAGCAGTGACACTGAAGTAATCCCTGGGGTATATCTGCGATCTCCCATCCATTGGTCAAGATTCCTCTTGAACAAGGCCAGCGAGGTGCTCTGCCTCACATGTACCGGGATTTTGTTCCACAGCATAGGGAGTCTCTGGGTGATGAATCTGTCCCTCCAGCACGCTCTATTTATAACCGTGTCAAGGTTTAAGTCTCCGCCTTGTGGTTCTGAGGGATCTAGATTTTTGAGGTGAAGCATATTCATCAAATCTGGGTTTGACATGGCCTTATATGTCAGGCACAGGTCACCTCTGAGCAAGCGGTATGAGACTGAATAAAGCTGGAGTTCTTTCAGTCGGGCAGCATAAGACATATTTTGAGACCCTTTATCCTTTTGGTGAGGAACTTTGGGGCCTTTCAAGCTGCATCAGGTGTCTGGTCAGATACATTCCGAACGGGCATTGTACTCAATCATAGGTCTAATGAGTGATGAGTACAGGGGACGATGACCTCCCTTGATCTAGATGTGAATCCCTTCATGATCAGGTGGGCGATATAGAAGGCTTTCCTAACTACTTTAGCAACATGAGTGTCAAACGAAAGACTACTGTCAACTTGGGTCCCCAGATCCCTGATGACTTTTCTGTGCTCAGTGGATTGTCACCTATATGGTAGCTAGGGGTAACCTTGTTTTTCCCGAAGGGTATGACTATGCAATTTTTGGCGTTTAACATCAGGCCAAGGCACTGGCACCAGTTATCCGCTTTCTGTGAGGCCCTTCTGGAGCATATCTGTGTCAGATGTTTTTTCGACTATGGCTCAGTTTGCAGTCATCTGCAAACTTTGTCAGCCATAACCCTCCTGTGTTTGCTTGTACTTCAGAAAAGTAGATGCCGAACAAGAGTGGACCCAGGACTGAGCCCTGTGGGACACCACTTGTGACAGGCTTTGAGTCTGACATGGCTCCAGCAACTCTGACCCTGTGGGTTCTGTCGCTTAGCCAGTTTGCAACCCATCTTGTGATGTATGGGTTTACATTCAAGCTGATGAGTTTTTCGATGATACCTGAGTGGGGTATTGTGTCAAGGCCTTTGCCAGGTCGAGGTAGGCTGTATGGACTGCCTTTCCTCATCAATGGCCTTGGTGACTGTCTCAAAAGTCAACCAAGTTTAAGAGGCAGGATCTGCCTTTGACAAAGCCAAACTGGGTTGGATCCAAAGTCTGCAAGTTCCCTATGTCTTTATTTATGAGTTCCATTATGATCCTCTCCATGGCTTTGCAGATAAGGCTTGTCAAGCTAATGGGGCGGTAATTTCCAGGGTCTGTGGAGGCACCGCCCTTATGAAGTGGGACCACAGTCGCCGGCGCCACTCCTTGGGTAATGATCCTGAGGTGAGGCTAAGATTAAACAGCTGTCCTAACTGTGGGTTTAATTCCTCGTTGAGTTCATGAAGCACACAGCCGGGGACACCATCCGGTCCCATGGATGCTGTGTTTTTGCCTTAGTGAGGGCAGTTCTCACCTGGGCGTTGGAGATGTTTGGGGCTACAATCCTCTGGAATAGATATCTCTCCTTTTGGGGAGGGGGAGAAGTTTGCACTGAACCTGTCAGCCAGTATGTTAGCAATGTGTGTAGGTTCAGTAATTTTCACATCATTTAGAACTAATCCTGAGCATATCTGGGAGTTTCCTCCTAGGTTTCTAACATAGCTAAAGAAGGCCTTATGATTGTCTTTAGAGTCCTTGGCGATTTTTCTCTCAAAATTTGCCTTGGATGATTTTATGAGAGCTCTTAGTTTTTTACTTATAATGATCAAAGGTGTCTTACCTTTCAAGGATTTTGCTCTATCTTGTAGTAGCTTCCTCCTTTTGTTGTAGAGCTTGTTTATGGCTGGGGTCCACCAGACTGGACGCTTGCCTTTGGTACAGAGAGTCTTAGTTTTGTTTGGGATTGCCTGATCCATGCAGTCCTGTAGGTGCTGGTAGAAGGCATTTGTAAGTGATTCAGCGGTTTGAGTAATGTTTACCACTGGCTCAGGGCCTTAAAGGAGACCACACTAGTTTTTAGAAGTGTGAAATCGGCTTTTGAGAAGTTTTTCACTGTGGTCTTTTTGTTTCAGGTGGGCGGATGAGGACCTCCAGCGAGATTAGTTTATGATCTGATCTCACCAGTGAGGGTATACTTCCGTGTTGAACATTTTGATCCCATGTTCGTGATGATGAGATCAAGTATGTTTTCACCTCTTGTGGGGATGGTGACTAGTTGTTCCATGGCATTTGAGTTTATGAACTCCAGGAATCTTTGGGTTAGAGTGTTCGGGCTTGAGTAGTGTTCCCAGTCTATATTAGGGTAGTTGAAGTCACCTAGTATGATGGTGTTTGGAGATACATTTATCCCTCCAATGTTTTCAGGAAGGCCATGTGAGGTTCCTGAGTTTGAGAGGGTGGCCTGTAACATGCTACAAATTGCAGAGCAGTCTTGCCTATGGTTAATTGCACCTGGATGGTCTCAGATGCATCGGCGTTGCCACCAACCTTGAGGTGTGGGTGTCCTTTATGAATATGGACACCCTCCTTTCTTGGTGTTGTCCGGATTTTGGGGCCGGAACGATGATATGAGGTGAAACCTGTTAGTGCTGGGGTGCTCTCAGGAGCCTTGAACCAGGTTTCTGTCACAGCACAGACATCGATGTTCTCCATATTGAGAAGGGCCTCGAGTGCGTGCATCTTGAGATTGAGACTTCTGGCATTGAGCAGCATTACCCTTAGTTTTTTCCTTTTGGTGTTCTAGGGTGGTAGGTTTAGAATTTGAGCCTTGCCTAAAAAGGCACTATGGGGTGGCAAGAGCCTTTGCCAATATCCGGAAGCCCAGGGTGACAGGTGCAAGCCGCCCTTGCGAAGCAGCGTGGCTTGTCCAGCATGTCATCCCAGGCAGACAGACATTGATCCCCTTTGAATGACACCAGAATTTAAGCCAATTATTAAAGCTGATCATCTTATCACTGTATTGTGGCATCATTCTAGGTGAAGGTAGGATACTGCTCAAGGTCAGGGTCATACCTGCCTGGGCTACATAATCAGAGAGCTCCTCGACGTCCCTTTTCATGTAGTCCAAGGAGGTACGTCTCAGCTCGCTGACACCAGCGTGGACAAGGACTGAGTCAGACTTGTACCTGCTGTTGAGAGACCTGAGTGCTTGCGTTATGTGGCGGATTCTAGCGCCCGACAGGCAGCTTACTGTGACCTTCTCCTTACTCAGTCTGGTGAGCGGACGCCAGTGTGTCTGACTATGGAATCACCAATGACAAGTGTGTCTGGCATTTTGTTTGGCCTTAAGGGCTGTGACTGTTTGACACTCTGACTGTGTGGTCTATGTGTTGCATGTGTTGGGTCGTGAGGTGGTAGTTGTTTGGGTGTCTGCTTTGGTGGCCTCTGCTGTTTTGGTAAATTTTGACCAGAGCCTCGAAAGTATGTCTTTGTGTGAGTATGTGTATGATTTGAAGTTGTGATGGTACCATGTGTGACTGGGTATGTATTGTGTGTGGTTGCCGTCTCCTCCTGTCTGGTCTTGCCAGTCCTATGTTGAGAGAGCGCAGCCTCCAGTTTGGCCGTATAGTTGCATCTCTCGCATGTATTTGTGTTTTGTGGGAGAAGGAGAGGATTGTTCAGGTACATGAGGCAATTGTAACATTGCCTCAATATTCCCAGGTTCACCAGTTGAGCTGGAGAGGACACTAGCAACTGATCCCTCGACATACTAGAAGTAGTAGATAAAGAACTTTCAAAGGACTCCGGGGAAGTGGGTTTTGGGCTGGTGGGGTACTATCTATAATAAGAGTGCTTTATCAAGGTGCAAGTACTGTAGGAGTAAGTGCTAGGCTTTACAGATAGAGAATAGTCTACTTGGGAATCAAGTAGAGATGAACTTTTCAGTTATAGGATATGCTGGTTAGATCAGCAGTACAGTTTAGCGTGTTTTATAGCAGGGGCTGAAGGGAGCTAGGAATTGGCCCAAAACGACCAATGGACTACTAGTTTCTGGCACAAACTTCACCAAATCGGACAAACTGGGCGCTCAGTGGTTCCCACTCCCAGTGGTAAGCAAAGAAACTTCCTCCTTCCTAATAAGGCAATGGATCAGTAACAGGAACTAAAAACAAAGCCCAGGGATCAGCAACTCTGAAACTGGACTACTCTAGTTCAGTAAAGTGGGAAAACAAGAGATTTTTTGTTTTATTACAGAGATAAGGAAAAAAACAGACAATAAATGCTATAAATGCTGTAAATCGGCTAGCGACTTTAGTGTGTAGCCTACAGAAACAATTTGCAACAATTAGTAACTTAAAGTGCAATAAACAGTGTAAAATGCAGAAATCACTTAAAGTAGCAGTAAAACAGGCTAAATGCAGTCGCTAGCTTAATAACAGTGGGAAAGCCACAAAAAATACTTATATCTGGTAGAAAGTCACTCTTTTAGCTCTCTGCTGCTTGGATCACTCTGCAGGCCACCACGAGGATCTGTGCAGAGTTGGTACAAGCTGGAAAACACGTGTTTAGCGTGTTTTATAGCAGGGGGCTGAAAGGAGCTAGGAATTGGCCCAAAACGACCAATAGACTACTAGTTTCTGGCTGAAACTTCACCAATTCGGACAAAAAGGCTGCTCAGTGCTTCCCACTCCCACTGGTAAGCAAAGAAACTTCCCTCCTTCCTAATAAGGCAATGGATCAGTAACAGGAACTAAAAACAAAGCCCAGGGATCAGCAACTCTGAAACTGGACTACTCTAGTTCAGTAAGGTGGGAAAACAAGAGATTTTTTTTTTTTTTTTTTTTTTTTTTTTTTTTTAACTTCTCCATTAGTAATCTTCTTTTCTACTTTCTCTCTTTGTTTTCTTATTTTTTGCACTGTAAATGTTCCATATTTGGTTGTCCTTTGCCTGTATTCCTCTTCAAGTACCTTAGGTGCTGCTCCTTTTGTATTAATTCCTTTTGCTTTCTCCTTTGCATATTAAATCTCCTTTTCTTTCTCATGTCCATATGTCTTCTTCCGATGTCTCCTGCTCCTCCTGTTTCTCCTTACTTGGGGACTCAGTGTTTCATCATGCTGTGATATAAACTGTGTTAGACTTTCTACACTAAATCCTTTACTTTTCATGTATTCTATAAATTCTGCTTCTATTTTTAACTTTTTCTTTACTAATATTCTGTTCTGTGTCACCATTTGTGATCTTATTTTTTGTATTGTGAAATTATCCATATCTTGGTGCCGTTGCCTGTATTTCTCTTCAAATACCTTTGGGGCTGCTTTTTTGTATTGATTAATTTGCCATTGTCCTTTGCATAAATATTGCACCATATTAAATCTCTTTCCCTTGTCCGTATTTCTTCATCAGATGTCTCCTGCTCCTCCTGTTTCTCCTTACTTGGGGACTTGTTGTTCCATCATGCTGTGATAGATACTTGTGTTAGAATTTATTCACTAAATCCTTCACTTCACAGGTATTCTATAACTTCAGCTTCTTTTTTTAACTTCTGCTCTACTAATGTTCTGTTCCACATTCCCCCTTTGTGATCTTTCTATTTGTACTGTGAATTTTTCTATATGTGTGTGTTTTGTCTGTATTTCTCTTTGAATATCTTTGGGGCTTCTGTTTTTGTATTGATTAATTTGACTTTCTCCTTTGCATGAATATTGTACCGTATCAGATCTCTCTTTCTTTCACATGTCCATATTTCTTTTTTGCACCATTCAAAAATCTGTAGGTTTTGTTCTTTATATTTTTGCACTTCCTCAGTCACTTCTTTTTCCAATCGGCCCAAAGTTCTTGGTCTATATAATGTTTTTCATAAATCTGTTGTATTAATTTACAAAAAATTGCATTTGAAGCTTTTGACAGTTTTTCTTCTGTAAGTATTTTTCGGTACTTACTTATTATTGCAACCAGATGACAGGCTCACTACCTCAGATTGTAATTCCCACTTTTACCATACAATATCAGTCTATCTATGTGTCTTAAGTATAATCCATTTGACTATATGTTCTGTAAAGTGATTTTATTTCTGGATGATCAGACCGACATATACCTTGGCCATGATGTAATATTGTTAGGACGAATCTGTCACCTGCTTCCTGCATGAATTCCCCAGAAAGCCGTAAACGAAACAGATAAAATATTTAAAATCAGACATTGATTTTTAAAAGACTGCCATTATAAAGTTAGTTGGTTTAAAAAATATGTTTGCACTGACATGAATGTTAGGAAGGCTATGGCATTTGAATGTGAAACATTCCTCATTCATATGGTGAATGCTGTACTCAATTCTCTGTGCACGATCGAGAGGTATGCTTACAATGACAGATTTCACCACCAATTTTACTAAAACACGATCCACTTCTCTGTACTGAAATGTTAAAGTATGCCAAACTGATGTCATGCACTTAAAAAGTTTTTGTTTCAAGCAGCTACCATCAATGAATGGGGAAAGGTCGTTAGTGTGTTACAACACTCACTGCTCCTTCTGTCCACCCTAGTACCCTCCCAAAAAAAAGCAAAATTAGATCTACATATCAGCACGACAGGTAGAAAAAAGTAGTAAAGAGTGTTACTTTCTCCTCTTAACAAACTTTCAGTACATATTTTGGCAGGAGTACATCTTGGAAAAGAGCCACTTTTCCTGGTCACAGTCTGGTTTCGATAATAAGTAAGTACCTATTTTTCTTTTCTTTAGTTATGGCATTTCAGGAAGAAGAAAAAAACATTTAGATGAGAATTGCTGTGCCACGTTAGACTGCATTCTTGGTTTACTTACATCATTTTAGAAGAATGGAGTAGTGACAAAGCATCTTTACTGAGCTTTTGTGAGTGTGCGTATGTGTGTGTATGTGTGTGTGTGTGTGTGTGTGTGTGTGTGTGTGTGTGTGTGTGTGTGTGTGTGTGTTTGCATGTGTGCATGTATGTGTGCGTATGTGTGTGTGTGTGTGTGTGTGTGTGTGTGTGTGTGTGTGTGCGTGTGTGTGTGTGTGTGTGTGTGTGTGTGTGTGTGTGTGTGTGTGTGTGTGTGTGTGTGTGTGTGTGTGTGTGTAAACTATCTGTTTGTCTGTGTATTTTTAATAGCAGGACAAAGATTTTTAAAATTAGTCACACAATAGGGTACATGAATTTTTTTTTGAAGGGGGCACATTGGTCTATAAGACCTTAGATGAAACAGAAATGTTCACATAGGTCAGTTACAAAAATCCTATTAACAATTCTTTCCTTCACCATAGTAATACATGCCGAACTTTTTAAAAAAATAACTTGATTAAAGGACATTGAGCCAGACTATATGACTTTACATCTGATAAAAGACCGGGGAATATTCTGACAGGAAAAAAAAGATTTGTATTCAGAGGGTATCCTATTAATGTAGTTTACAGGTTGGCTGATAATACTGAGGTGGATTATCAGAGCAGGGAAAGAATGTCAAAATACAAATAGTAACGCTGACTGAAACATGACTATGTCATTAATGTTTTCTTTAGATATGGGTGCAGTCAAGAATGTTATTTGCAATATCTGCAGGATTTTGACAGCTAACTCAGACATATTCAATATAACTGGTTGTTTCCTTTTTTCCTATAGAAGGGATGGAAACATCAAGGAAATGTTTGAGCAACGTTCAAAGAGGAAAGGTGGTGACCTTATACAGAACTTGGAAATGTTTTTCAGGTAACATGTGAAGGTGTGGGGGGATGATCCCATTTTTATTGCATCATGTAACATGTGAAGGTGTGGGGGGATGATCCCGTTCTTATTGCATCATGTAACATGTGAAGGTGTGGGGGGATGATCCCATTTTTATTGCATCATGTAACATGTGAAGGTGTGGGGGGATGATCCTGTTTTTATTGCATCATGTAACATGTGAAGGTGTAGGGGGATGATCCTGTTTTTATTGCATCATGTAACATGTGAAGGTGTGGGGGGATGATCCCGTTCTTATTGCATCATGTAACATGTGAAGGTGTGGAGGGATGATCAGATTTTTATTGCATCATGTAACATGTGAAGGTGTGGGGGGATGATCCTGTTCTTATTGCATCATGTAACATGTGAAGGTGTGGGGGGATGATCCCATTCTTATTGCATCATGTAACATGTGAAGGTGTAGGGGATGATCCCATTTTTATTGCATCATGTAACATGTGAAGGTGTAGGGGGATGATCCCATTCTTATTGCATCATGTAACATGTGAAGGTGTGGGGGGATGATCCCGTTCTTATTGCATCATGTAACATGTGAACATGTAGGGGGATGATCCCGTTTTTATTGCATCATGTAACATGTGAAGGTGTGAGGGGATGATCCCATTCTTATTGCATCATGTAACATGTGAAGGTGTGGGGGGATGATCCAGTTTTTATTGCATCATGTAACATGTGAAGGTGTAGGGGGATGATCCCGTTTTTATTGCATCATGTAACATGTGAAGGTGTGGGAGGCTGATCCCATTCTTATTGCATCATGTAACATGTGAAGTTGTGGGGGGATGATCCAATTCTTACTGCATCATGTAACATGTAAAGGTGTGGGGGGATGATTCCATTCTTATTGCATCATGTAACATGTGAAGGTGTGGGGGGATGATCTCATTCTTATTGCATCATGTAACATGTGAAGCTGTAGGAGGATAATCCTGTTTTTATTGCATCATGTAACATGTGAAGGTGTGGGGGAATGATCCCATTCTTATTGCATATTGCATCATGTAACGTGGAGGTGTGCGGTGATGATCCCATTCTTATTGCATCATGTAACATGTGAAGGTGTGGGGGGGATGATCCCATTCTTATTGCATCATGTAACATGTGAAGGTGTGGGGGGATGATCCCGTTCTTATTGCATCATGTAACATGTGAAGGTGTAGGGGGGATGATCCCATTTTTATTGCATCATGTAACATGTGAAGGTGTGGGGAGATGATCTCATTCTTATTGCATCATGTAACATGTGAAGGTATAGGGGGATGATCCCATTTTTATTGCATTATTTAACATGTGAAGGTGTGGGGGGATGATCCTGTTCTTATTGCATCATGTAACATGTGAAGGTGTGGGGATGATCCCATTTTTATTGCATCATGTAACATGTGAAGGTGTGGGGATGATCCCGTTTTTATTGCATCATGTAACATGTGAAGGTGTGGGGGATGATCCCGTTCTTATTGCATCATGTAACATGTGAAGGTGTAGGGGGTTGATCCCGTTCTTATTGCATCATGTAACATGTAAGGTGCAGGGGGATGATCCCATTCTTATTGCATCATGTAACATGTGAAGGTGTAAGGGGATGATCCCATTTTTATTGAATCATGTAACATGTGAAGGTGTGGGGGGATGATCCCATTCTTATTGCATCATGTAACATGTGAATGTGTGGGGGGATGATCCCATTCTTATTGCATCATGTAACATGTGAAGGTGTGGGGGGATGATCCCATTTTTATTGCATCATGTAACATTTGAACATGTGGGGGGATGATCCCGTTTTAATTGCATCATGTAATGTGAAGTTGTGGGTGGATGATCCCGTTTTTATTGCATCATGTAAAATGTGAAGGTGTGGGGGGATGATCCCATTTTTATTGCATCATGTGACATGTGAAGGTGTGGGTGGGGTGATCCCATTCTTAATGCATCATGTAACATGTGAAGGTGTGGGGGGTTGATCCTGTTCTTATTGCATCATGTAACATGTGAAGGTGTAGGGGGCAGATCCCATTTTTATTGCATCATGTAACATGTGAAGGTGTAGGGGGATGATCCCATTTTTATTGCATCATGTAACATGTGAAGGTGTGGGGGGATGATCCCGTTTTTATTACATCATGTAATATGTGAAGGTTTGGGCGGATGATCCCATTTTTATTGCATCATGTAACATGTGAAGGTGTGGTCGGATGATCCCATTCGTATTCATCATGTAACATGTGAAGGTATAGGCGGTTTATCCCATTTTTATTCCATCATGTAACATCTGAAGGTGTACGGGGGATGATCCCATTTTGATTGCATCATGTAACATGTGAAGGTGTGGGGGGATGATCCCATTCTTATTGCATCATGTAACATGTGAATGTGTAGGGGGATGATCCTGTTTTTATTGCCTCATGTAACATGTGAAGGTGTTGGGGGATGATCCCGGTTTTATTGCATCATGTAACATGTGAAGATGTGGGGGGATGATCCCGTTCTTATTGCATCATGTAACATGTGAAGGTGTGGGGGGATGATACCATTCTTATTGCATCATGTAACATGTGAAGGTGTGGGAGGATGATCCCATTTGTATTGCATCATGTAACATGTGAAGGTGTGCTGGGAAGATCCCGTTCTTATTGCATCATGTAACATGTGAAGGTGTGGGGGAATGATCCCTTTCTTATTGCATCATGTAACATGTGAAGGTGTTGGGGGGATGATCCCGTTCTTATTGCATCATGTAACATGTGAAGGTGTAGGGGGGATGATCCCATTTTTATTGCATCATGTAACATTTGAAGGTGTGGGGGATGATCCTGTTCTTATTGCATAGTGTGACATGTGAAGGTGTGGGGGGATGATTTTGTTCTTAGTGCATCATGTAACATGTGATGGTGTGGGGGGATGATCCCATTTTTATTGCATCATGTAACATGTGAAGGTGTAGGGGGAATGATCCCATTTTTATTGAATCATGTAACATGTGAAGGTGTGGAAGGATTATCCTGTTTTTATTGCATCATGTAACATGTGAAGGTGTGAGGGGATTATCCTGTTCTTATTGCATCATGTAACATGTGAAGGTGTAGGGGGAAATTATCCCCTTTTTATTGCATCATGTAACATGTGAAGGTGTGGGGGTATGATCCTGTTTTTATTGCATCATGTAACATGTGAAGGTGTAGTAGGGATGATCTCGTTCTTACTGCATCATACAACATGTGAAGTCGTAGGGGGGATGATCCCATTTTTATTGCATCATGTAATATGTGAAGGTGTAGGGGGATGATCCCATTCTTATTGCATCATGTAACATGTGAAGGTGTAAGGGGATGATCCCATTTTTATTGAATCATGTAACATGTGAAGGTGTGGGGGGATGATCCCATTCTTATTGCATCATGTAACATGTGAATGTGTGGGGGGATGATCCCATTCTTATTGCATCATGTAACATGTGAAGGTGTGGGGGGATGATCCCATTTTTATTGCATCATGTAACATGTGAACATGTGGGGGGATGATCCCGTTTTAATTGCATCATGTAACATGTGAAGTTGTGGGTGGATGATCCCATTTTTATTGCATCATGTGACATGTGAAGGTGTGGGTGGGGTGATCCCATTCTTATTGCATCATGTAACATGTGAAGGTGTGGGGGATGATCCTGTTCTTATTGCATTATGTAACATGTGAAGGTGTAGGGGGATGATCCCATTTTTATTGCATCATGTAACATGTGAAGGTGTAGGGGGATGATCCCGTTCTTATTGCATCATGTAACATGTGAAGGTGTAAGGGGATGATCCCATTTTTATTGAATCATGTAACATGTGAAGGTGTGGGGGGTTGATCCCATTCTTATTGCATCATGTAACATGTGAATGTGTGGGGGGATGATCCCATTCTTATTGCATCATGTAACATGTGAAGATGTGGGGGGATGATCCCATTTTTATTGCATCATGTAACATGTGAACAGGTGGGGGGATGATCACATTTTAATTGCATCATGTAACATGTGAAGTTGTGGCTGGATGATCCCATTTTTATTGCATCATGTAAAATGTGAAGGTGTGGCAGGATGATCCCATTTTTATTGC